>NC_034605.1:61866459-61909107 GCF_900095145.1 Mus pahari | reverse complement strand
TTTTTTTTTTTTTTTTTTTTTTTTTTTTAAGCAGAGGTAGGGAAAAGTGATAATGATCCCTTCATGGTCCCTCAGAGGAGCACTCTATGGACATCATGGAATGTATTATTTGTCTGCTCAAGGTTTTCCCATCCCTAGGGCTGTGCCAAGACCCAAGGCTCACTGTTAGCATTTCTTAAGTGGCTGCCAGCGCTTCCATTAACAGTCCCAAGTTAGAAGGGAAACTTCATTCATATAAATATTCTCTGGGGTTTTTCCCTCCTTCTGAAAGGCTTCTCTGACTGGCTTTTATCCTCATTTTAATTTTTACAAGAATCACGTTGCTGTATCCAAGTACAAGTGCAGCGTTTTGCTAAATCCCCAGGCCATTTTCAGGCATGTAGGATAGCATTAGGAGGAAAATTAGAAGCAACGAGCAGGAGGGGTTCATAGAAGGAATGAGGTAACCTGTTCAGTAAGGGAGATTGTTCCCAAATGGGCTGTGGGCTGGGAGAGGGTAAAGCAGCATTGGCTAGGGGTGTGGAGGTTCCCTGGGGTTCCCCCATGAACCTGGGAAAGGGTGAAGCACTATTAGCTAGGGGTGTGGAGGGTCCCCAGGGGCTCTGTATCAACCTGGGCTCAGTAGGCTGCACTCGTAATCACTTCCATTACAATTCATGATGTTCTTCTAGTAAAGACCAAACAAAAGACAAGGCTACAACTGGGAGGTTTTGGTGGAGAAAGTGATAGGCTTTTGTTCTTGTCATTTGTGTTAAGGTGAGTGCAGGTCTGAGATTTTACTAAAACCAACCAACCCTTTCAAGTTTTGTGATAAAAACTGGGGAAGAGCATCATCATCTTTCTTTCACGATTACGGGGAAGATTAAACCCCCAGCTACCCAGCAGCCCTTCCGCAAAGGTCTTCCTCTCACTCGTTCATGCTTTTACTGCATTACTCAGTCCACAGGAGTTGGCTGAGCACCTACTGTGCCATCATTACTCTGGCAGGTGTGGAGAAAGGATGAGCACGGCAACCTCCAGTCCAAGACTCATGTCCTCACAGCATCTACACCAGAGGAAACAGACACTGATTGGACAGGAAACACCAGTCATACCGGAGTTGAGTGGAGACCGGAAGTGAAAGGAGGGCGGTAATGTTGAACAGCTGTGTACAAAGTTGCAAGGGATACAAAGTATCCTGCGAAATAACAGATGACCAGGAAGAATGGCCCGGCTGGAATTGGAGAGGCAACAGTTGGTTGAGCCTCACACTCTGAGACCCCAGGACAATGCATAGGTTAACGCTCCTTCTCCCTCCACCGCAGGGACTCTGTGTGGACTGACTGGGTGCACAGCCAGGGATTGATTTGATTTCCTTTAATGCCCACTCAATGCAATTATTCATTGACCAAAATAACCAGATCATAAACAATTATTTCAGTCTTCTTAAGAACACATTAGCTCGATTATGGCAATAATTGGGAGAGATGACCCGGTTAATTGACTTAGCAGAAAATGGGTTTCCCTGTGTATACAGAGCTTAATGTAACCTAACATGGTTTGGATAGAATGCCCATGGAAATGGAGAGATGTGCATGCTCACGTCAGTTGGTTTAGGCTTTAAAATTAGGCTGTTGTTTATGTTCTTCCAGCCCTGGTCTCACGGTAACCTGACATGACCTGTTACATTTATTCACAACTTGCAAAGTCCAAGGACTCACCCATGTGCCTGATGGGGCCTTCTTCAGTGAGGCGAACACAAGTGACAATTTAAGTCTTAGCCGTGTTTTTGCACAAGGGCAGTCTGGTAAGAGCATCAGATTCAGAAGGAAACTAGGGGTTTGGAGTGAAGTTGACTGTGAGCAGAGAGTGTCACATAAGCAGACTGAAGCCTAAGGATCTATAGTTTACAGTAGCCACGCTTCACAATTGTAACTATTTTAAAGATACTTATTCATTGTATTTCATGTGCATGCATGTGTGCCAGAGTGTGTATATGTGCACCATATCTGTGCAGGAGCCCAAGAGTGTCAGAAGGGGCATCAGACCTGCAGGAGCTAGAACTACAGAGAGTTAGTTACCACGTGGACTGGACCAGGGTGCTCTACAAGAGCAGTGAGCACTCTTAACTTCAGAGCCATCAATCCAGCCCTGCCTCACATAATTAAAAGAGATAAACCGCACACAGGCACATACGGGGGACACTGACTGCTGCCTTTCCTTTCCTAGTAAGAGCATATGAAGCAGATGTGGCAATGTGGACCTATAATCTCAACACTGATGAATCCAAGGCAGGACACTGAATTTGAGGCCAGCATGGGAAGTATAACAGGACAGTTTTATCTCAGAGTAAAAAAAATCAAAACAAACAAAAATCCAAGAAAACAAAACAACAAGCAAACAAAGCCCTGTGGCTGCCAACAGCGGTCCCCAAACTCAGAAGAATCCACTGCAGGGAAGGGCAAAGAGTCCCATGGCAGAAAGTGAGGGCGGGGTTTGTCTGTAGACCTGTAGGGCTTCACCCAGAGAGGGATCTGAGTGCGCGTAGGACACATCTGGTGGATACTGAAATAGTATAGGCCTGGTCTGGCTGTGACACATGGTCACAGATGGAGCAATATGTTAAATGACAAAACTGTATTTCCCACAGTTCTAAAGGCAGAGTTGCCAAAGACAAGGTCCTGGCACATGGCATCATGGAGGGCCTTCTTGATCGATTTTACTTTCACATGATAAAAGAAGGGCAAAAGAAGGTGGGAGGGGCAAGCTCCTTCCTCAAAGCCCTGGTAGGCAGGCTCTGAGGCCAACAAGGAACGCTCTACTCTTAAGTCCTCACCACACCCTAAGAATGCTGGACCCACTGCTTTACATTAGCAGTTAAGTTCTATATGTGAACTGCAGGGCAGGTAGACTGCCTGGCTGGGGTTAAGGAGACCCAGGTGTAAGCATCTGTCCTTTCGAAAGTGTGCACACGTGTGCGGTGCACGTGTGCACACACACACACATACACACACACATACACGTGTGCACACACATACATACACACATATACACACATACATACACACATGCACACATACACACACATATACACACACATACACACACACATACACACACACACACACACACACACACACATACACACTCTCTCTCTCTCCTGAACAAATTCATTTCTTTTAGGGAAAACCCCCAACAAGTCCAAAGGCTGATCTGGTGTCAGAACCGGAGCTTTGTTAGTACTGGGCTAAGAGAATTCGGCCCCCAGGTCATTGCTATCCCAGAGAGACACAGGGGAGGCAGATCTTAGACTTCCAGAACTCAACAGACACTTCAGCCTACCGGAGAACACTCTCCGTGCCTACTCAGAGTGGGCTGCCTGCTTCTGCTTCTGTTAGAATCCTGATCTCATTAGCTGTGAGATTATTAATCTCCTCACAGGCTGCCGAACGGTAAACCACAGACAAGGAGGGGCAGCTGGTTGGAGGTGATGAAACTTTAAAAGGCACAGTTGAGAGACTTGGCGTGAAACCACACCAAAGTCAGCCTCCAAGGGACAAGCCGGATGACTGTCCCCCACAGGCTGGCTGAAACATGCTCAGAACACGAGAGTCCCACGGGGTGGTGTGAGAAGCCCACAGGCCCCGTTACTCAACTCACTGATTGCTTAAGCTCTGGAAGACGGAGCCAAGAAGTAAAACCCTGACTAACCCATCATGCATTTCTCTCCAGTCACTCCCACAGGTACCCTTGTCAGCTGTGACACTTGCCCTTGGCAAGTTGCCTGGAGGACTATCTGGGCGCAGGCCACAGAGTTTCTTATTTTACTTCCTTATTCCTGCTTCCTCAGCACCTGGCCTGGGCTCACGCTCAGTGCTGGCTCAAAGACCACATTATCTGAGTGAGACACTTAAGCCTTCCACCACTTTTAGAAAGGATTCCAGTAGCCAATCAGGTCAGCTGCAGGAGGGGGCGTGTTGGCTGGGGGCCAAGAGTGCTCACTAAGTTTTGACCTTGTGATGAACCAGGTCAGGATTCAAAGTCAGAGCCAGCTCAGGTATGGAGAGGCTGTGTTCCATGGAGTCAGACAAGACAAGAAAGAAAGGCAAATTCCGAAACCCGCCTCTAACTTCAGACATAAGGATGAGAGAGTCTCTGGGCTGAGCCTAAGTGTTCAAAGTCTCTGGGCAAGGATAATATCGTTCCTGGGACACATCGGGTGTGAGACACGGAATAGATAAAGCTCTTTATGGCTCTGCTTCCACAGGGGTTTTCTTTTCTTCATTTGTAAGATGAACTCTCCTCTAGGAAACCGTGGAGAGACGCTAATGGCCTGGCACATCCTTCAGAGATTAAACAGTTACCACAGTGCACAGCCACAGTGCTCCTGCGTATGTGCACAAGGGAACTGAAGATATATGTCCACAGGAAAAGCTGTATTTGAATGTTCACATCATCTACAAGCACCAACAATTAGGACATCCGTGGTCAGGCTGGTGAATAGATTCATGTTGTCTGTCCATTCCTCGTTGATGGAAGCGAGGAGAGGTTGAAATGTGAGAACATTACGCTCAATTATAAAAGCCACACACAGAGAGTTAAGGAAGAGATTCTACTTCATTTCAATATCCAGTACAGAAAAATACGTTAGAAAAAAAGTGTAAGAGGCGCAGACAGGGCTGGGGAGTGGCCTCCAAAGGACATGGTATTTATCATAATCTAAAGTTGAATGTTAGTGATGGTTGCAGAGCCTGGAGAGTCTAAAACAAACAAATAAACGAACGTTGACTGAATGGTTAATATTGTGAGTTTTAAGGACTTGGGGTGTTGCTCAGGGACAGAGGACTCTCATAAGCGTAAGGTCCTGGATTTGATTCTCAGCATCAAATTAGAATGAGAATTTTATGGCACATAGATGGCTTTTAATTTAAAAACACATGTCAGTGAGGGTTTTTTCAGAATCTAGAACTGGTGTGGAAATCCACAGGCTTGTATTGGATTTTGGGTAGACACACTACATTTTGAGAAACTTTAAAGGATAATTTTATAAGGGGAAAAACACAAGAATTTCCCGTTCATATAAAGTTAACACACACAAGGCTTTGTTTAGCCCAGTCACAGAAGGACAAGTGAGAACATGGCAAAAAGCTCAAAGAATCTGAAGTGAGCGAGAACCCCGTGGAGAACGTGGACTCAGAGAACGGCATGCTGCCTCTCAAGAGAAATGGAGAGCCCTGCCCCCAGCTGAAGGATTGGCTCTGCTCCCCAAGACACAATTCACCCATTTCTCCCAACCATCTTGTGTTCTTCTCAATTCCCCTAACTTACACAGCTGCAGAATAAGTCAAAGGTGGAGACACCTTTAGAACAGTGTGCTTCAGAAGGCCTCTGGTAGTCAAAACTGCAAATTTCAAAATCCGTCGCTTTTCCTTGCCAGTCTGTGATACTGAGGGAACTCTGCCCACTGAACAAACATGGACAATCAGTTGTCCTCACTACAGCTGTCCCGACAGAGAGTCCACACTAAGTGCGGTCCTGTTCATCCCTTTCCAGTCCGTCAACACTTATTCCACTTACTATGCGCCAGGCAGCACAGTGGTGGGTTGGGTTAGACACGGAGAAAAGCATTAGTTAGCTGCTTGATAAAGAACTCTTTCCGTGCAAGTGCAAGTGGAGGCCAGAGGAAAGACGTAGCACTGTAGTTTGAGAACAGCCTTAGGAAGGCGCCTCCGCCAAGGTCTCTGCCATCACTGAGTTTGCTAGTCTAAAGGCAATGTGTTTGGCTGAGCCCTGCCAATGACACCAGATTTAGCGCATGTGTAAGCACGGTCAAGTGTCTGCACCTCAATCCTCTTTCAAAATGGAGCAGAGATGTTTCCTGAGGATTTCTTGTGAGGATTAAACGAAAACCAGAAAAGTAAAGAACTACAGCCACACCTAACATATAATGTTCAGTAAACAACGGACATCCATCAGGAGTCCCGCCAGATTCCGCCCTGCAGCCGCTCACAGCCCTGAGGGAAGAGAGTCCATAGGGAAGAGCAGTGGTGACTTAAAATGTCAGGCAGTTTAGGGCCTTTTGTGCCCTTTCCATTGAATGTGTATGTGCTGAAAGATCTAGATGGCTACCACCCCCACCACCGTGCCAGTGTCAAAGGTCACCAGATGCCAAAGAATTTAAACTAATAAACTAACAATGAGAGCCCGGTCCAAGATGTTTGATGAATCTCAACTTTAGATGCAAGCCCTGGAGCTTTCCAGGTGGAGCTTCTAAACACTCATGATCCCCACCTCCCACCCATTCCCCCTCAGTCAGGGTTTCTCTGTGTAACAGCTTGGGCTGCCCTGGAACTCACTATGTAGACAAGGCTGGCCCTGAATTTACAGAGTTCTTCCTTCCCAGCCTACCTCCAAGTACTGGGATTAAAAGTGTGCATAATTCTCACAGCAAACTTGTTGGTTGAATGACACAAGATTGTCTTGTAGGTTGGGGAAAAGAGCACAGGATTCAATTCAATCCTGGTCAACTGGGCAATCCCAGGCTGAGAATCAGTGGTTGGGCATGCTATATGCTCAGACCAAGCGTGTGTGTGTGTGTGTGTGTGTGTGTGTGTGTGTGTGTGTGTGNTGTGTGTGTGAGAGAGAGAGAGAGAGAGAGAGAGAGAGAGAGAGAGAGAGAGAGAAAGACAGAGAGACACACAGAGAGACAGAGACAGAGAGACAGAGACAGAGAGACAGAGGGAGAGAGAGAGAGAACACCAAAGAGAAAGCCTTCCCTCTCAGGGAGATTATAGATTATTTTGGCAAGGACCAAGTCTTTAGGGTAGGAAATGGCTTGGATGGAGTCCTGAAGCTGGAGAACTGTGAGGTGCGTAAGGCAAATTAGAGGGCACAGCAACCATAGGTGAGGGAGAACACAGAGACAGGTCACATACAGAGCAAATGGGGGACAGGAGCTGAGCCAGTGACCTTCATCTCCAGCTCATCCCCTTGGATCCGTGTCGCGAGGCTTTGCATTAAACCATAGAAGTTCTTTTTTTATGAATTGTTTCTCTGGACATACTTGAACGCAGTCTAGATTGAAACGGGCTTCTGATTGAGGCCAGGTGTGTTACCCAGTGTTGGGATTTCCCAGCATTCCTTGGTCCACGGAGAACTCCAAAAGATACTGCACAACAAACAAAGCAAAACAAACTAACCTCAGGGTGGGTTCTAATGATCAGTCAAAACAACCTAGAATTATACACTCTGCAAATGGCTCACTGAGGCTAGAGACAGGGGATGTCAATGGTGGCAACGGTAGTGGTTCCAGGCCACCCAGGGAACAGTGAGCTAACACCCAAGGTCTTGAAAATCTGAGTCTTGGTCATGAAATTGAACAGAAAGCTCAACAATATAGAGTCCAGTCAGAGGCATTAGTACCAAGAGTTGGGTATTACTCCCAGGGCTTTTGAGTTGTCTGTTGATGGGTTTCTGGTGATTTTTTTTATACCCAGTAGAGCTTGGCCACTTAGCTTAGTAACCTTCTCTGAACATCTTTATCTGAACATGTACTGCAATTACCGTGGCAAAAACAGAGTTCTGTCTCTCTAGAGGGAGTTTAGCAGGTGAAAGACCCTCCAGGTTTTATCACCCACAACTAGGATGATGGTTTGAGCTTCCAGATGTGGGCCAAGTCCTCTTTACCTTTAGGACCATTCTTCTCTGAGATACTTGAAAGTATCCAAACTCCAAACTCCCCATGGAAGATGTCTGGTGAAAGATCACCAGGTTTCTGAAGAGTTGAACTTACCCTAATCAACAGGATCTGGAGTTTGGCTCCAAGCCTTGAAAATTTCAAGGTCACACTGTCCTTGTTTTTTAATTCTGGATTTTACTTAATGAGGAGCTTTTTAGAAAAATCAATAAAAATGTCCCAATTAAGCTGCTAATGAGAGAAATGGCCTTTCTGTTATGGAAAGAAAATACATGCTAGGCTTCCACATAGCAACAAGGAGTCCAGGCTGTGGAATCTTTTTTAGCGAATTGTGATTGTCTTTGAGTGCCATGGCTTGTATAATATGCACCAAGGCTATTGGAATCTGATAACTTTCTTTGATGCCTGCGAGCAGGCCATGCGTGCTGAGAGAAACAATCTCATCACCCAAGCTGCTGGGATCTGAGACGCTGCCTCCCGAGATTCATGTGCTGTCCTGCTGAGTTTCCCTCTGAGTGAGAGACAGTGGTCCTGAATAAATCGCACCAAACTGCTGTACCAAACAATGAGAATAAATCAACAACTCCTGTCAAGTCCAGGTCTTGTGATTTCTGCTATGGAGTAGGTGAGGCTAGTTATGTTGAATGTTGCACTCAAGCAAATGTCTTGAGTGAACCAGAAGGACTCAGAGGGTGGTCACTCGAAGTTTAACCTAATCCTCTCATCCATCCGTGCTACCTGGGGTTGTCCTGCTTTCTACAGATTTCTTTCTTTTTAGATTTATTCATTCATTCACTTCTATTTATTTATATTTTTCAGGTATAGGTATTTTTGCCTGCATGGATGCATGTATACTATGTACATGCCTGGTGCCTGCAGATGCTAGAGGAAGGTGTCATATCCCCCTGGAACTGGAGTTATAGATGATTGTGAGCCACCATGTGGGTGCTGGGAAGCAGCCAAGGAGGTTAACTGCTGAGCCATCTCTGCAGTCCCTTCTCTGATTTTCTTTGGATGCTTATTTCACCGCCTGGCTTCCAAGCCTTCCCACGTGTAGCGATGAGGTCCTGGTGACTGCCCACCCTTGTTCTTAGTTCCTAAATCGGAGTTGCCTGTGATGCTGACTGGAAATTTATCTGAAGCCATTTTGCCCTGGTTCAAATCCTACCTTCTCTACTTGTTTACTTGAGTAAACTTGGGGTATCTTGAATGACTCTGTACTTTGATTTCATTGTGCATAGATCAAGATAGTATTGCAAATATATTTTTAACAGGGATAAAATGAGTTTTATCAAAATAAAGTTCACTATTGTACTGGCTGGTTTTGTGTGTCAACTTGACACAAGCTGGAGTTATCACAGAGAAAGGAGCCTCCCTTGAAGAAAGGCCTCCATGAGATCCAGCTGTAAGGCATTTTCTCAATTAGTGATCAAGGGGGGAGGTCCTCTTGTGGGTGGTGCCATCTTTGGGCTGGTAATCTTGGTTCTATAAGAGAGCAGGTTGAGCAAGCCAGGGGAAGCAAGCCAGTAAGTAACATCCCTCCATGGCCTCTGCATCAGCTCCTGCCTCCTGACCTGCTTGAGTTCCAGTCCTGACTTTCTTTGGTGAGGAACAGCAATGTGGAAGTGTAAGCTGAATAAACCCTTTCCTCCCCAACTTGCTTCTTGGTCTGATGTTTGTGCAGGAATAGAAACCCTGACTATCCTTCTTTCGTTCATTCATTCATTCATCCATCCATTCATTCATTCCTCCTCATCCTCCTCCTCCTCCTCTCTCTCTCTCTCTCTCTCTCTCCCTACCTACCTACATCTCTCTCTTTCTTTCTCTTTATTTTGCTATTGCTATGCAATAGATGGAAAAGATATCTTAAAAACTTCTCCAGTGCAACTGTAGGAAGGAGATGGGACCTAATAAGAAGCTACAAGGTTCATACAAACAGATTAACGTCCTTATGGGAGAGAGGGTCATCTGCTAAGAGATGGGGGTTACCATAATGGAGTGTGAAGTTCCCTTACCCTCTTGTTCCTCCGTTCCCCTTTACTGTCCCTTCTGCTCTGGGATGACCCAGAGGGAAGGTGCTCATGGAATGCTTGCCTCACACTTTTCTGTTTCCCAGCTTGAAGGTTCGAAGTGACCCAGTCCCAAATGTTCTACCGTAACAGCAGAAAGTTGACAGCCTATGCATGAATGAAAAGCAGTCCGCATAGAAGCCCTAGCTCTGCTGCCATCATCTTAAATCTTTGGATCCAGGAAGCATTATTTCAACTCTCATATCTGTTTCCTCTCCATAGGAAATGATAAGGAGTGACTACTATTAGTTTCATTATTGTATGAGTGGTTTTGTCAAAGGCTGAGTTTTCTGGGAACCTGCCCTGAGTTGGTTCTGATTGGTAAATAAAGATGCCAACAGTTAATGACTGGGGAAGACAGACAGAGGTGGGATTTTAGGATTTCCTGGGCTTGGGACCAGGAGGAGGAGAAGGAAATGTACCATAGGGGGTGGGTGTGTGAGGAGAGGAGAGATGCCATGCCTGAGAAGAGTGCAGGACAGAGACACGTAGCCATCATGTAAAGGAGCCGGGAGAGTGGCCGGGCCCAGAGGGCTGCCCTACTGGGTCTAGAGCAGTCAGCATAGAACCGAGTTTAGGAAGTAGTAACTTGGGAATAAGAGCATGGAGGTTAGGCAGTGGCCAAGCTATTGTGCTACAGAAGGCATATTAAAATATGAAGGCTTTGTGTGTGTGTTTCATTCAGGAATCTAAACCATTGGAGTGTGTAGTGGAACAAACCTGCCACCGGGATTTATTAATTAGATAATTATTTCTACAGGTGGGTGCTTGACAAGCTTTGTAAATACATATATACCCAAAAATGTATGCTAACAAAATCCTGTGGGAAACTTGCATTTATTAGAATTATTTATTAGATTGGGGAAAGTGGACATTGACTCCTATTTATTGAAGATCCAGGAGGTGTTAGACATCCATAGAATAGTTCCTTGTAGTTCAGGGATCAGAAAGACCAAGAAATGTTCTCCCTGTACCTTGGATGGGAGGACCCTCTGGAATTCAGGCAGTCTGGCTCCCAAACCTTGAACCTCCCCCCCCCCCAAATTAGCAGAGAGAATGTAAATCTTGCCATTGCCTGTAGATCATTACCAACATTTGACAAGGAGGGGTGTGTGTGCACCCAATTAGACACAGAGTTTGTTTTCTATTTCTCTGTATGAAGGATTCATAATAAAATGTTCTGAATAAGTCAACGCCTTACCCCTGAGAAACATGACCCATTAAATTTGGCTCATGACAGGCATATGACCGTTTGAAAAGTGTTCCCGGCAACTAATGCGAAGCCTTCGTGTGTGCAGCCAGCAGCAGTATATGAACATTTACATGAAAGTTTAAACCAATGAAGGTTAACTGTGGCTACTGCTCTGATGTCTGCCTCTATCACTGGAAGCTCTGCCCTGATGAGTTTGCCATAAGGGTCCCATACAGTGGCTGATGCCCCAAAGACAACCTAGGCAGAAAGCCAGTGATGGGACGGGGCCGGCCAGGGTTAACTCTGGTGAGGACTTCAGGGCACATGGAAGCATACTAGAGACTGACTATGTGTCAGTGCAGGGGACAGACTCACTTGTTCCCAACAGCCCTCCTTTGAGAACTTAATTCCTCCCCCTGGAGCTACAATTCCTACCTACTGACACATTAGGCTCTTTCCCCTAAGGTTTCTAAACACTTCCCAACACTGCCACAAGGGGCGCCAAGCTTCCATTAGCAACCACACCCAAGCTACCCCAGCCCAAGTAGTGGCTAGGAGCATTACTCACCGACAGAGACAGGGACAACGCACACTCACCTTTGGGGTGTGCAAATTCCCTTTCTTTGGCTCCGAAACAGTGGCAGTTTACAGCTATCTGTGGCTTCACCTGCAATGACAGAGGTGGACAACCAGCCAACCAATCCCCAACAATCTTGCTGGGATTGGCAGGCTAATATTGATAAGGCACCTACATTAAACAGCCTAGTATGATGCTAAGAAGCCACACCATTCGCTCCTTACTATGAAGCACACATTCTTCAGCTCCAGGGCTCAGACTGGAGTCTTCACTGCTGTGCCCTTGTTTCTATACATGGAGCACTTCA
Organism: Mus pahari; assembly: GCF_900095145.1. Taxonomy (NCBI): domain Eukaryota; kingdom Metazoa; phylum Chordata; class Mammalia; order Rodentia; family Muridae; genus Mus; species Mus pahari. The sequence continues at coordinate 61,897,287 of NC_034605.1, read as the reverse complement.
CGATGCTGTTGAGTTGGGATTTGGCTAAAACTGAGACCAGGACTGTAGATTTTCACCAGCATGCTGAAATATACTTTTGACCCAAGCATCTCCTAGCCCCAGAGACCCCTTCTAGTCCCTTCTGAACATAATTGTAAAGATGACAGGATTTCCAGTCTAACACAGCACTTAGCCCTGCCAGAAATAGTCCCATTAAATATACCGAAATAAGTGACCAAGCAGGAATGCTCACAGCCGGGTTTCAACCTCTATTTAACACTTATTTGAAAACGAGAGTCGTCTTTTTGTCACAGAAAATGCATTGTGGCTATGGCAACACTTGTAACATTTGTCCAAGCTTGTAAGTGAAGACGTGTAATGAGAAAGATATGATATTCCAAAACTAAAGGATATCAGTGAATAATACTTTGGTTCATTTACTTCAAAATATCATTGCATAATTTGCCCTTTAGGATTCTAAAGTAAATGGCTTCAAAAAAATCAGATGCCAAAGATCTCAAAAGGAGACACTGGTGAAATTGACATGAAGATTAAAAAAAGGTTACAATTTCAGGCTAGTGGGACAAGTCCATTGTTTTAAGAATGGTTTTTTTGAAGACAAACTGTGAACTCCTGTTTGTTGGGAACTTTGTGGCCTTTATAGGCGGTGGAAGATTAGAAATTCTTGCAAATATAAAATGTTCTAAATAAAAATGTATAAACTTACAAACAAAATGAAAACTTATTTGCTTTTTTTGTTTCCTACATTAAAATATTTCCACTCTATTTTTTTTAGGCATGTTAAATCATGGCTAGGGGAGGCAGAGGACCAGAGAGAGAGTCTCTCCCCTGTCTGTCCATCATCCATCATTTCACTTACCACGTGAGGCCAGGCACAGCAGTCAGTGCATTTAGGGTGTATTGAGCTCAGATCTTTGAGATCCCATTTACTATTCCAGAAAGATGTGCTCTGATTAATAATAAATGGTTAGCCACATAGTTAAGCAGAATGATTGGCACCTTTTATTGGTTGCCTTTAAGAATAATTGAATGAAATGGGCTGACCAGAGAAGAGAGGTTCATGTTACCTGGGCCAAGACAGAAGCCCATCTATTTGTAAACTAGGAAACAGCCACTTCCAAAGACCAAGTTCTTGAAGCCATCTGGGAATCTGCTTCACTGGGTAGCAGATGCAAATTGTCTGCTAGTCGACAAATAGTCCCTTCATATCATGTAAAGAAATTTTGCCCTTTGTAGTAACTTTTAAAATTGGATGCTAGCACAGGTATTCCTTAAAGCAAACAAAATAATTGGAAATTAAATACTAATGTGAACCAGGGAAAGTTTGGGAACGACAGCGATTCTTTAAGATAAAGAAGGCAGAGTGAATAAACTCTTAAGCTAAACCTGAAATGGAAGAGAGCTGTTCTCTCTCTCTCTCTCTCTCTCTCTCTCTCTGTGTGTGTGTATTTGTTTGTTTGTCTGTCTGTCATCTCTCTCTGTTTCTCTGTGTGTCTCTCTGTCTTTCCATCTCTCTGTCTCTGTCTTTCTGTTTCTGTCCCTTTCTTTCTTTCTCTTTTTCTGTCTGTCTGTCTGTCTGTCTGTCTGTCTGTCTGTCTGTCTGTCTGTCTGTCTCTCTCTCTCTCTCTCTGTCTCCGCCCTCTCTGTATTTGTCTGTCTCTTTCTATCTCTCTGTCTCATCTGTGTCTCTCTCTGTCTCTGTCTCTCTGTCTCTCTGTCTCTCTGTCTCCCTCCCTCTCTCTTTTGTTGTGTGTGTGTGGTTGTGAGTAGAGGTTCCTAACCCAGAGTGGAACAGGAACACTGGGATTACAAGTCTCTCTAAAAGCTGGGGATTGGATGTCAATTACTGTTTTCTTCCTGTGCACTAGGCACTGGCAGGCGTTGAACAACTGACTCTGACCTCCACGTCCCTACTCACTTTTCTTGATGTGTTTTCCCTGCATCTTCCATGCCACCTCCCAAGGCCCTGTCTCCATCCATGCTCACCTACGTGAACTATGTCAACAAGCCTCTACTCCAGGGTCCCCATTAATTTAACATCAATAAAAAGATCATTCTATGGGGAGGCAGCCAGTTGACAGGACTACTGTGTGCTCTTTGCTAAACAAGCCCTCTTTGGATTCTGGTGCTGTCTCTCCTCTCGTGTGAGTCCAGGCTCTACGCCAATCCTTTCTGGGTCCATACACTTGTCTCCTATGGCTAATTATTTTATTGATATCTTTTCTATGATTCGGCTTAAGTGGACCATCCAATTCCTGCTCAGACACTTGGGATATTGATCAAGTCAATATCCTCCGCAGTGTTTGTAGGGAGGAGGAGACTGAAGATTCAGGTTGCTCCAGAAACTTGGCTGACATAGTGTCTTAGGGCTTTACTGCTGTGAACAGACACCATGACCAAGGCAACTCTTATAAAGCAAAACATTTTATTGGGTCTGGCTTACAGATTCAGAGGTTCGGTCTATTATCATCAAGGCAGGAACATGGCAGCATCCAGGCAGGCATGGTGCAGGGGGAGTCTGAGAGGCTCTCCTTTATCAGAAGGCTGGTAACAGAATACTGGCTTCCAAGCAGCTAGGACTTGGGCATTAAAGTCCATGCCCACAGTGACACACCTATTCCAACAAGGCCACACCCACTCCAGTCAGGCCACACCCACTCCAACAAGGCCACACCTTCTAATGGTGCCACTCCCTCTGCCAACCATCACAGGCAGTATAGAGAACGACTGAAGGGGTCACGTCTTGTACTTTGTGTGCAGCTCTCACATTCTGTGAGGTGACTGATGACAGGTCACATGGTCCTGTGTAACCTGATGGGCAGAAGGACACACAGTCCAGCTCTCCTGGCTTTGCACAACACAGTTGTCCACCTTACTGCACAGGGACAAGGTACCATGGATGAAGACTTCGGCACAGCTCAGCATCACAGGCTCTGTGGGTCCCCCGAAGCCAGAGTGGAACTCCTCAGGTTGATTACCACCGTCTTTGCTTTGTCGGCTGCTTGGCACCTGACTAAGGGATTCTGATTTCCTTATAGTGTTTTCTTAAATCTGTGGCAATCTAATAGACACTAAAGATAAACAGGTTTTCTGTGTAAAGAAACACTTACACAGAGTAAAAACCTAATACCATTGTGCTGCTAACAGAACATGACTTCTAATGACAGGCATCCAGAGGCCAGGGCTTCTTGCCCTCCGCCAGCACCAGAGACGCCTCCTCCTGCAGTGGACAGGAAATGACACAGAGACCCGCAGCTGGACAGTGGATGGAGAGTGAGTGATGCTGGGGTATTCAGTTCTAAATGGGACGTCTTTATCAAACCCTCTCCCTTGGGGCTTGGATCTATGGGGATGAGGAAGAGGATGAGAGGAAGAGGGGAAGAGAGGAAGGCTGTAAGATCCAGAGGTGATGGATGACTCCATGGAAACAGTGTCTTCCGGACGGTACAGGTCGCACACATGTGGGAACTCCCAGACACTGTGGCAGCATGCACAGGGCCTGCATCTGTCCAGGCCAGATGGGGTCCCAGTGCTGAGAGGGGGGAGTGACCACAGGGTTCCACCCCTAAGCAAGAAGCTATTTACAGTTGATACCTGCTAGAAGAGGGAAATCAGCTTTCTCTTATGGAGTGACCTTGGTTATATTCATCCTAACGCAGGGCAAGCCCCATGCCCTGAGTAGCTGATCAACACAAAGCCCACTCAGGGTTATTTCTTTTTTTTTTTTTNTTTTTTTTTTTTCTTTTTGGTCTCCTTTTACTTTGTTTTGACTTCTTTCTGTTGTTGTTTTTGTCATATTGGTTGGTCGTTTGCTTATTGGTCCTGAGTTTTATTTTTATGGTTTGGGGATCTCTCTCTCTCTCTCTCTCTCTCTCTCTCTCTCTCTCTCTCTCTCTCTCTCTCTCATTTCTTTTTTTGTTTTAGTTCAGTTTTTTTTTCCTTTTTGAGAATATTGGAGAAAACAAATATAACTCTGGTGTGGGTAGGGAGATGAGGGCAAGCTGGGAGACACTGGGGGGATGAAAAAATACTATCAAAATATATTTTATGTTTTTCAATAAAAATAGAAATGATTAGACTGATAAAACATACTTGTCTCATTCAGAATGAAATAAAACTAATATTGGTCAACTGGCTGCTCTATGTTGGGCACTGAGATAGTATCTTCTTCATCTACAATGTCAGGGAAACACTCCTACCTTACAGATGAGAATATAGAATTGTGGAGATATCCAGAAATTTACAGAAGTCTTCCAGCTACCAGTAAGGGGACTGAAATCTAGATCCCAGCCTTTGCTGTGAGCTGAGATGCTCATGGGCCTGTGGCTTAATCCTCTCCCCCCCCCCATGTGTGCCCTTTTTTTCTCGGAGGGCGAGCTCCTTTCCTTTGTTTGTGATCTTCTGTAGGTTTAGAATGATTGAATCTAGGTATTGTCTAGTGCTCTTGTTTTTTTTTTTTTTTTTTTTTTTTTTGGGGAGAGCAAGTTGTCACTGAATGCTGAAAGCAATGAATCAGTGTTTAAAAGACACCAAGATTTCCTCCCCAACACAGAGGTATTTCCAGTTATTCTCCTGCCTTCAAATGAACAGCAGATGTCTGCACCCATGGGTGGCTGCTCACAGAAACTTGGCTGTTTATTGGAAACCTTTACCATGGCTCCATTATGTTTTTGTTACCAGGGGAGAACATGCTGTCTCCCTGTGTTTTATTTTTCAAGATCTGAGACCACTTCACGCAAATGTACTGATCACCAGGTACGTCAACAGCATTCAGTGAGTCTAACCGATTGCTCTCATCAAGCCTATATTGTCCTCTGGTTACTGAGAGTTATGGCATTTAACATAATTGATAATCTCACTACTCATCTGTCAGATTTCAGAGTGATGATCACTTTCTGTAATCTGTTTATGATTCCCCGAGACAGCAAGTTTCCTGCAGAATCCTTCACGTGTTCCACATCGGTACTGAGCAGAAGGTGTAGAGCATTCCCATATACTCACAGCCTAGCAGGGACAATTGCCCCCAATGGCACTGGTGTGATTATCAATATCCTATATCATAAGCCTATATCGCCATATCATACAAAGTCCAGAACCCGCACTGGGGCTCTTTCCTGGTGCTGCATGTGATATGGGTTTGAGAAAATGCATGATAGCATGTCTGTACCGTTACACCATTAAACAGAAGCATCCCCCTGCCCTAGTGACCGTCTCTACTCTGTCAGCGCTACATTCTCACTGCTCCTGCTGAAAGCCACCGATCGTTTTTCTCCGTCCATGGTTTTTCCATCTTTCAGTGTCTTAGATCTGGGCTCAAACACCATGTGTTTTTACAAATCGGTTTCTTTTCTCTTCATAAGAAGCGTTTATGATTCACCAGTATCTTTGGATGGCTCGGTAGCTCATTTCTTTTTGCGCTAGTAACATTCCATTGGGTTCCGGCAGTTATGAATAGCCCTGTGATGAGCATACACGAGCTGGGTTTTATGCAACAGAGTTCCACACCTTCCGGTAAACACAAGAGAACTTGATTGGCGGCGGTGGTGTTCTGATTATGTCCACTTTTCGGGGTAGTATTGTCTGTAATCTTTAGGAGAGTTCATGGTTAGTGTTAAGTGTACGCTGCTTGAAGCCGTTCACTTTGCATTCGTTCATTCCTCTCGGGTTACAGCCCCACCCACCGCCCAGGGCGAGCATGTCCTGCCCAGGTTTCGGTCATCTTCACCGCTCCATACAGCATTGACCTTTACTATTTGATTCCCTATACCCTGAGGCAGAAAAGGCACTTTCATGTGCACAGTTGTCAGCTAAATACGGTATTTGGTGAGGTGTCTGCTGAAACCTGCCATCTTTCATCTGAGTGTTCCTTTCCCATCACAGTTGTCCAGTGGCTGTGTCACCTGCAGGAGCAGCTCCTCCCTGAAGCAGGAATATGAGCCATTTTCCTTCTGGCCTTGCTCTCAGCCTTGCTCAGGGGCACAGGAGGCCAGGCTTATTTAATCAAAGCATGAGGGTTGTGAATGTGGGCAGCGCTATTGTAATAGACGAAGCGACTGTTGATGACCGTGTTGGCCAGTGGTAATTCACTTTACCTCACTACATGTCAAGTTATTTACCTCTGAAGTGAGGAGGGTAATAGACTAAGTTTTCTGGCAGCTTTGAGAATTATGAGGTAAAAACAAAACAAAACAAAACAAACAAAAAAAACCTCCATTAGCAGTGTGAGGAATCTAGGGGGTATCACTTGAGAGCAAAGCAAATTCCTCCACAGCAGGATCCAGGCACAGAGCGAACGTCATCTGTTTCAGTGTGTACCGTCCAGCTGCATTAAACCTGCTTACAGCTCCTGCTAACTGATTGTATTCCATATTGTGAGAACCTACTACAGGTGACTTCTAATAATTACAGCCACCACATAGCACAAACATGCATCATCGTCACCACTTACCAGGAATGTCATGCAGTAAAGCCACTATGAACATGAATGTCACACATTACAGCCACCATGAGCTGTGAGTGTTATGCTTTCTTTCTCTCACAGATAAAGAAGCTGAAACTCAGACAATTTCAGCAACTCACATAACCCCACCCCACCCCACCCCACCGCTCTCCCCGCCTCAGCAAGAATTAGAAACTGTTTAGGTTTGACTGCAAACACAAAGTGCTTTCTATTTATGACCAATTAAACCAAATCTGCTAAAAATTACTTCCTGTCTGCATGTTTTTAGATTTTTGTCCCCCTAGAATAATTCAATTCGTACAAGAGAAGATGGTTGTTAGCTAAACTCTGTTTGCTTTGCGTGGCCCTTGTGGACACATCTCTCACGTGACTCCCGTGGACGTGAGCTGTGAGTGCCTGATCAATGAGTTCTGAAGTTCTTGGGCCTCTGTCTAGATTAGTAAAACAAGGGTTCAGGCAGGCACCCATGATTAGTTTTGTATTGGCTTCCTAGGGTACCAGTCTTATCACATCAGACATGGTCAGGGATGCCTTCCACAGTGGGCCAGAGATGCAGGATGGATGCATTTGTTCCTTACCCTCATGCCCAGCATGTATCTCGAGACCAGACTCAATGTGATGGAGCTTCCCACTGTGTGCTGTGGGCTGTTTGTGTTTCCGGTAATGAAGACGGGGCATCTGAGAGCATGTTCCTCGTCTTGCTGTGCTCACGAGAGTCCAGCAGAGGAAGAATTTAGAGAGGGCCTCGAGAGGGGATGCCCCTGAAGGGGCTTGGAACTGCACCGGTCCCCAATGCAGGCAGTCGCAACATGACAGATGCTGTTCTGAGTGAGTCTGTCAGCCTCAGTCGCTGGCAAGGCTGAGGAGAGCAGCAGTCGCTCGCTCACTCGGCTTTCTATTTCAGTCACCGTCTGAAAATGTGCTCTGTGCAGCCTGGGCACAGCGTTCCCCCCAAGAGCTCCATTTCTTGTCCTAGATTTTCTTTTTTAAAACCTTCTAGAGGCAGAAAAATGTCTCCTGTCTGTATTGCTCTGCGTCTCTTCCTATCAAAGGCATATTCTAGCAATCATACAACTGGAGGCGGTAAGTGCACCATCATTGAGGGGCTACTGACCCAAGTAACCTTTGCCCTCGTGCTTTGTGCCAGCCCCCATCTGGGGTCTGCCTGCCATCCTTGTCCAGAAGATATTTGATGAAGCATTTTTAGGATCCTGTACATCTGCAAGTCTGACTCCGCTCCAGTCCCGCTGTGTTTTACTTCCTTTATCTGCTTATTGGATTGCCATTAGCTATCTTGATAAAGTGTTCAGCTATAAATACAATTTATGGATTTCAGAAGTGTAAGTCATGGCTCATGTCATTATTCATTTCCAGGCAGGACTTAGCTGCCCGTACGTTTCAGTAAATACCCGCTTTCGTGTCCCACACAGAGCAAGGGAATACATTTCCCACCAACTTTCCTCTAGATTTCCATGCCAAAGAGGCCCAAATAGAATCTGTTGCTGGATTTTATCCCTTTTTATTTTTAAATCTTTAGGAATAGAGGGTATGACTTTGGAATAAGTATGATATTTCCTCCACAGAGATTTGTGTGTTCATGATGAACATGATCCAAAGAATACTTTAAATATATTCCAGGCAATGAGGTCTCAATGTGCACTAGTGAAGTTCTAGATAAGAACACATTAAGTGAAGGATCCTGGGAGAGTTTACAAGAACTCAGGAAGTGAAGGATCCTGGGAGAGCTTACAAAAATGCACGAAGTGAAGAATCCTGGGAGAGCTTAGAAGAACGCAGAAAATGAAGGATCCTGGAAGCATGAACAAGAACGTAGGAAGTGAAAGATCCTGGGAGAGCTTACAAAAAATGCATGAAGTGAAGGATCCTGGGAGAGCTTACATCTAAGGAGTGTATCACTCGCCTCAGATGAGCAGCGTTTTAAGCAGTTCATATCTTTGAGTTTTTTCCTTTATTTTTATTTTGTGTGTTTGAGTGTTTTGCCTACATGCAGCCCTGGGCAACATGTGCACTCAGATGCCCATGGAGGCCAGAGGAGGGCATCGGATCCTCTGGAATTGGAGTTACAGATGGTCCTGAGCTGCCATCTGGGTGCTAGAAAAGGCATTCTGGTCCTATGTAAGATTAGCCAGTGCTCTTAACCTCTAAGCCATCTCTCAGGCCCCTCTTTCTGAGTTCATGAGTTAGAACTTAAGAGTTTGGGCTCCAACTGTGGGAAGTGGCATTTGACACAGGCAAAACCTACATTTGCCTGGATAGAGACTCAGAGTTCCAGAAAGTGCCTCTTTTGCTTGTTCTTAAGTAGCTTGTGCTATTTACCTTCTGCATGAAGGTTCCCTCTTGGGCTAACTTGCATTCCTATCTGAGATAGGAATGTGTGTTCTGGAATGTGATGAAGGGACTAAGAGAGAGGCTAAAGGACCTCAGGAGGGGGCAGACTCTGCAAACTCCTTGGCACTAGCTGTTTGTAAGACCCTCACCTGGCCCTTATGACAGTGCTGGGGAGAGCTGCTTTGCCTGGGTGCCACACAGATGGTCTCCTGTCTGCCGCATCCCTGTCCCCGCCCCACACACAATGTAGCTTTTGAAGAGGGAGCCTTTGAAGTGTGTGTCACACAGAGACACAGAAAGAACTTCCACAAAGGGCTTGTCTGTGTTCCCTTAAGAAAACAAAATACTAAAATACACTCGCAAGCCTCCATTCAAATGTCTCAAAAAATTCCTGAGTAGCCATTTTCTCAGTATTTGAATTAGAGGAGTCAAATCCCCTTCAACTGCCCTGTGACACTCCTTCCAAAGCCCAAGACAATGACAGCTCTCAGCTCCTGGAAGGAAGTTCACACGGTACCCAGCGGATGGCAGAGCTGTGGCATATCAGAAGCCACAGGAAAACTTGCCTACCATGGGGGTGCCCATGCCGAGGAGGTGAGGTCAGAGACGGTGCTGAGTGGGAGAGGTTCTTCCTACACCCAAGCCTCCCGGTGTTACTTGTACCATTGCCAAAGAGGAGAGAGAAGGCTTGAGTTTTCCTCCCTTCATGCCTTATTTAGTTTTCCAAGAATCTCTTTTCCAGAGGAAAGAGAGAGGTTTCTCTGACAGACTAGTCCAGGCTCCCCAATTAATCAGAGGTTCTGGCCTGTACTAATCTCCATGAGTGGAAAGTACCTTTCCTTAACCAATACATTTTTTTTTAAAAATTTCAACAGAAATACTCTAGCGATTTGATAAAACCATGGTCTGTGCGGCATCACCCTTTCATGCACTGGTGTTCTGTTTCCTCCAGTGTGAGTGTATGTGTGTGTATGTGCATGTGTGTACATGTGTATGCATGTATGTGCATAGATGTATATGTGTGTACATGTGTGTATGTGTGTCTGTGCGTGTGCTCATGTTTATGCATGTATACATGTGTATGCATGTATGTGCATAGATGTGTATGTGTATATATGGGTGTGTACATGTATATGTGTGTACATGTGTGTATGTGTATCTGTTTGTGCATGTGAATGTGCGTGTGTGTGTGCGTGCATGTGTGTGCATGTATGTGCATGTGTGCATGCATGTGTGTGTGGTGTTGACAGGGGCTGTTAATATCACCTTCTAGCCTTTGTTTAAATCGAGCAGTCCAGATCTGCTGAATCAACCCTTTCCTGCCCACACCATCATGTCCCTGGAGATTATTTGCAACACTGTCAGAGAGATCCTGTTTCTCGCTGGACTTAGCTGCATGACTCCTCAGCTCAGCTCCTCCATGGTGCACAGCCAGAGGCTGTCACGTTAGTCAGTTTTCCTCAACAAACAAACAAACAAACAATGCCTGGCGCAATCAGCCTAAGAAGGAAAAAGGTTGGTGTGGTGCAGGGTTTTAAGTGTTAATGGCATGGTTGGTGCAGGGTTTTAAGTGTTAATGGTATGGTTGGTGCAGGGTTTTAAGTGTTAATGGCATGGTTTGTGTCTTTTGTTTTGACAAAGTAGCTCATCACAGTGGGAGCATGTGACACAGCTAGACACCACCCACATCCTGGTGGGAGATAAAATGGAGACCAAGGAGGTGAGAGGACCCCAATCTCTTGAAGGACACACCCTAGATACCGAATGTCTTAAAGGTCCCATTACCTCAGTTTCACAGAGCTGGGGACTAAGCCTTCAACATGGCCTTTGGGGAATATCCCAGACACAGGGAGAGCACCTAGCGTTCTGATGGTCCCTCTCCTCTCTCTCCTGTGTCCCTTGCTTACACCGGCCTACCTGCCCAGTCTCCTTCCTGTTCCTCAAAAAGCACTGACACACTCCCATCTCAGGGTACTTGCCCCCTTGGTTCCATGTCCCCTTGGGATATGCATATGACCATTTCCCTTGCTTGCTATAAAATGTGACAAATTACAGAATGAAAAGCCCCTCCAAATGTGGACTCTGTCTTGCCATAGATCTATGTAGAGCCCTCAGGAGGCTCTGCAGTCACGAATTGGGGAGCACTGGTATTGTGGCCATGGGAATGGGCATAGGATGGCATTTGGACAATAATACTTATTTATATTTGTATTAATTATGTATATTATGTTAATTAATTATATTTTTATTAATATGTATAGCAACTGAATGCAAGCAGCCTTCACCAGGAATTGCACATGTCCTTGATGCTCACCCAAAACAGCATTAGAAACCAAGGCAGGTGTTAGTGTCTCTGCTCAAGCTCCATAAAGACTGCAGCTTTGGAGAGGTGGGCTGCTGGATGACAGAGAGGCCCAGCGATTAGCTGTGACCTCAAAGGGAAGGGCCGTGAGGTTCTGCAGGGCCCGGAGCTCTGCGGGCCACGGAGCATTGCAGACAGTCATAGTTTCTAACAAGTTCTTTCTTCTGATGATGTTTGGCCATTATGTAAAAACCACAGTGACTGCTAATATTTCCTTAAAATTGAGCTTTTATCCCTTAAATGCAGAACAGCCACATGAAAGGAAGTCCCCTTGTGCAGAGGAGCAGCAGGGTTTGTGTAACCCAGCTGTGTGCCTCTCCTCTTCCTGAGACTGAGACCTCGCCTCTGCATCTGTGAGCACAGCTGGGTTTGGGGAAGGTACACTGCTTGGCCCTGAGGGAACAGGCTACAGTAGATGGCACTCATGTTTCTCTCGTACCCGGCCTTGTTACAGGGCAGAGGAGGAACATGCTAGGGTGGAAATAAGAGGGAAGGCTTGACGTTCTCTCTTGCAGCCCGCAGTGTACTCTAAAACTATCGTAGATGCTTGGCTTTCATATGCAGGTCGCACATGCCTCAAGCATGGTGGTCACTCATTAGTCAGAACTTGCTATGACCAGACACCTCAGTGAAACGACCTAGATGGGAAACTGTATTCTGTGTCCTTGTCTCAGCCTATTGTGGTGGGGATGGTGTGCTAGGCAGAGATGCTCACTTCATAGTAGCCAAGAAGGAGAGGGAGCTGGGGAGGGGAAGGGAGAAGGGAAGAGGGAGACAGAGAGACAGAGAGACAGAGACAGAGATAGACAGAGACAGAGAGACAGAGAGTGAGCCTTGCCCTGTTGGCTTAGCCCTTTTCACCCTTCCATGCCACCCTGTGCCACCTCCATCCTGTCTGGTGGCATAAGCCTTCACATTTCTTTTTTCTTTTCTTTTTCTTTTTTCTTTTCTTATCTTTTTTTTCTTTTCTTTCTTTTTTTTTGTTAACTGTCCTTCTAAACACCTACAGGATATGCCCAGATGTGTGCTTTATCAATATTCTAGGCAGTTTCCAATCTAACCAAGTTGACAATCGAGTCATCACAATCGTCTACCAATCCGTGCTAGAGCCCAGGACTGGCTTTCGTTCCCATGGGAACAGTGCTATGTTTGGAAGCAAAGTTGCAGTTGCTGGAGACCAGGACCTTATGCAGTGTGTGGTGTTTATAGAAGCTGACCTCTGGGGTGGGTGACGTTGATGTCAAACTCTGACTCTTGTAGGTAGGACTGGGCCCAGGATGTTGTAAAGCACTGGGGATGGTAGTATCCCTCTCAGGAGGTGATGGAGAGTATGGGCTGAATGAGGGGCGGGTTGCAGGGCCTAGAAGCCAACCTCAGGTGAGGTTGAGGGATGTCTCCACTTACCCTCACTGAAAGTTGAAGTTGCTCATGCTCTTCCGGCTTAGATGCCTCTCCTTTCTGCCTTTCATCTCTAATACTTTCAGAGTTCAAAGGCCTCAACAGAAAGACCAGAGTCTCTGTGTTTCGGCTGGACAGTCTAACTCCCCTCTTCCAGATGGCTATTGAGTGTGTCCTGGCATATTCTAACTCTCCTAGCCTGTCCCAACCCCAGGCTGAGCTCGTTAACCATTTCCTGCAGCAGGTAGGGCATGGTAGAGATGCCACTGTCCAGGAGGGAATCCTCAAAGGGGGAGTTTCAGTTCCTAATGAACTCAGCTGCAAACTTCTAGAATGGCATCCCAAGCTTTGGCGGCAGAACAGCAAGCCTGGAACTACATGTTGCTTAAGCCCTCGAAATGGCTTGGCATCAGGTAATGTGCACATCTGGGCGTGCAGCTGGATTCAGGGTTTCCAGTAGACTTTGTCATTTGGCTCATTCTTAGGTCTGTTAGCACCAGCTGGGGCTCAGGAAGGCTACATACAGCACATCTTTCCTCAGAGGGAAACTCTTAGCCTGTCAACACCCGCAGACCAGAATGGAAGATGGGGTGGGCAGAGAGAATATTTCAATGAGAGCAGCACAGCATATCCAGTTGCTCGTCGACCATGAGATGATACTCTCGGTCCACATGATGCTGCAGGATCCAGGTCATGAGCAACTGGATGTGATCACTGCTCACAAGGCCTGTGCTTCTGGTCTTCCCACAGCTGCCTCAGGGGCACCAAGTCACCGAGGCTACAGATGCAACATGGCCAGATGAAGCCACTCTCATCTTCTGCTCCTACTTCCTTAGGATCTGTGACTTCTGGGTGATAAGGACATCACACATTGATTTGTCTAACTTTAAACAACTCAGTAATGTATCATTCTTAATTTTTGAGTGAAGGCGACTAAGCCCAGAATCCTTAGCAGAGAACAGCTAGGAAGTGGACAGACAAGATCTAGTGTCTGTCCGATCTGACTTAAAGGTTGGGCTCCTCTGGCTGTCACGCCACAGCTCATGCTGCGTCAGCTCTGCTCTCCAAGAAGTCATATAGGAATCCCAGCTGTCAGTTTGGCATCGTGCGGCTGGGTTGCCTTCAATACACCTCCATTGCTTTAAGGCCCAATGCAGCTTATGCAGATTAGAAGTTTGCTCTCAGGGTGAGCAAGAGCAATCTAAGACTGATACTGTATGTCAAAAGGTCAGAGGTCAAGAGGTCAGCGCCACGGCCCCCTTCTCACCTGTGTAGTCTAATGTAGTTCTTCACAATGTCTGTTGGTGAGACACAGGACAAAGGACAGAGGGGGGATGAGGATGTTGGCAGAGTCAACAGGCCAGAGTGCAAGGCTAGACTGTTAGGATGACGGACACAGCTTACTCTCGCATCCAGGTCGTAGGGCCGTGTACAGCAATAACACAGATGGAAAAAAATCTTTATTCTGAGAATTCCTGTTGGTGTCTAAAGTGTGGTATTAAAGAAGCATAGAGCTCCACTCTTGAGCTTCGCCACATGTCATAATGGCAACTCTGAACTTCAAAAGGGAAAAAGCATGACGTATGCCATCCAAAGGCTCCGAGTGCTGGAGAGAAATGAAGACAGGTGGCTGGCGTCTCCGCCACGGCCAGGCCATGCTACAAAGGGAGACCGACTTCATTATGCTGCTGACGTGTCTCACTCGGCTCTCTTGGCTTTGTGGGTCATTGTCTACTGCATTGAATGGTCATGCATTCCCTAGACCTGACTACAATGCAGTTGAGAATTACAGCCGAGCTCATGGGCTTGGAGTGGGGATTGACTGCCCCTGCCATAGAGACTGCATGTAAAAATAAGAATTCTCAACTTTTCCTGGAAACTCAAATAGAGCAAACTCTGCCTACATTTCTACTGGGCAAGAGCCCTGTTTATTTTTGTAGTTGTAGTTGTTGTTGTAGTAAGTTGTTTCTAGAATCAGAGCGATCAGCTCCCACTGTGTCCCACTCGATAGCACCCCAGCTTTGGGGCCCTGTATCCTCAGAAAGTCGGTTATAGTGATGTCAGGAGCCCGTTCCTAAGCTGAGGTAACCTGTCTTGTCACCAGGATCAGAACAATTTCCCCTTAGATGCCTTGCCTTACGGTGACTCCAGTGACTTTCTACGCTTCCCCTCCCTTTGGCCTATGAAATTCCTCCCTGTATCTCTGGAAGGTTGACAGCTTATTAATTAAAGATGTAGGGGGCATGAATCCAGCATGAGCTTTGTAAGTCAGTGTTAAAAAAAAACAAAAAAAAACCAATCTCATCTTCCACATTACCCTAAAACTTCAGGAATGGTCACAAGTCCTCTCCTAAATCTGCTTGGAAAGTAGATGAAATTAATAATCTAAAATCTCATCGACACTGAGGTCCTGTTATCTGCCAGATATCTGAACTTGCATGTATTTGTCTCTTAATCTTTTGACCCTGGGCCAAGGCGGTGGTGGTAAGGGAGAGGTGCTTAAGGGGACACCAGAGGGTGCATCAAATCTAGTTTTCAATCTTGCAAGCTTTCCTTTCCGACCCTTCTGGCTTTTGGGGGATCCAGTGTCCACTACGGTTTCCTTTGCTTTTTTATTTACTTAAGGGAGAGAAGACAATAACTAAATCCAAACAGTTTGCAAGGGGCAGGGAGAATTTTCTCTTTACATAGCTGACAAGAGAGCCGGTAGAGTGAAGTCACACTTGGTAAAGGTATCGGGAGGTCCACGACCCACACTGCTGGGACTTTCCTGGCTGTTTCAGATATATGCTGAGTGGTAGAACAGTGTCACTCGACTGCAAGTTCCCAGCAAAGAGAAATGAACAAGGGTGCACTTTGAGATAGCTTTTATCACAGCTCGGGGCAACAGAAAACAATGGAAGCTCACACTAAAGAGGTCCCCACCAGACCTGTAGCTTAGGTCTCCAAAGTCACTTTTAAGGACTTAATTAGATGTAGGCGGAACCAGGAAAAGCCTGGTAATGGAATGTAAAGAGGTCCCCTTGGGGATTTAGTTAGGAATGGAGTAGAGTGGTGGAGCACTTTGTCCTTTATGACTGTCTGCTCTGTACACACTCAGAGCCCTGATTCCCCTCTGGATAACCACCTTGTTCATGGTGGGTGAGCATGGGTGATAACCTGCTTGCCAGCAGGATCTGATGGGCTCTCTCTTCCTTCCTCAGGCGTGGGAGTTTCAGTTCTGATTCCACTAACCGGAGAGCTTTTAGCCCAAGAGCAACTGTCTGGCACATCTGAGGGAAATCGTAGTGAAGTCTCCATTTGCCTGAGTCCCTTTAATGGTGCAGGAGAGCACACGATGCGCTTTTCCCTGATGTCTCATTACTTCAGGCACCAGTCCATCATCAGGACCACGACTGACGTCTTATTAGAGCCATCATTATGTCCTTGAGATTATTTTCATAGCACTGGGAACTTCAGGGTAGAAATAAATCACAAGCAAGCAGTCCCAAGTCTGGGTTCTTCTAGGTGACTTCTGGACTCAACTCCATGCCCTCTCTTTGGTTGTAAATGCAATTAAGTGACTCCTTGTCTGCCAGGACCACTGAGACAGATGCTTGTCACAGCTGTGTTCTGTGCATTGGCTGTAACACTGAAGATGCATCCATGAGCTGAGCTCCTGAATATCAAATACAAAAAAGAGTCTCATTAGATGTGATGGGGTGGGGACCCTACCACCGTGTTTCCCTCCCACATCAGTATGTAATACATATATCTAAACGCTTCCTTCAGCCGTTGCTGCCTGACAGCCGTTGCTACCATTTTGACTTGAACAGGTGGTCTGGGTTTCTGCCTTCCCAAGCTTGACTACCTCAAACATCTCATTTTCAGATGTTCTCTGCCCTTTCTTTCATTTCTTCTTTCTTTCTCCGGCAACATATGAGGCTTTACTTTTTTTTTTTTCTTTCCTTTTTTCTGCAGCGTGCTGTTGCAAACTGCAGATTTTAGAAATCTGTTCTGTGGCTAGTTTCCTTACGCTATAAATATCTCACTTGGCTGTTTTAGCGATGGATGATTTACAAATTTGGGGAAAATTTAAGTAAAATCAGGCTCCCATTAGTTACGATGGCCAAGAGAGCCAAAATGCTCCAAACCCTGCTTCTGTGAACCTTTCCATGGAATCTGCCTGAGAAGCAGATAAATCTGTGTGATGACAGTCTATAAATAAGAGATAAATCTATAAATAAGAGACAGCTGTTCCCACCTCAATAAAAACGTACAGCAAGTAGAGTGGTTCATGGGAAAACGCTCTCACCGCCTCGAGTCAAGTCCATAGGTTCTCAGGCTTGCACAAACTCAAGATCAAGGAATGCTTGATTGAAAGTCAGTCTTTAGCACCCGAGCTTCTTGCAGGGTGGGTCAGAGAATCCTGCTTTCCCCGGTGTTCAGGTGGCATCAAACCCTCTTGTTCTGGGAATCTCATGCTGGGAACTGAGCTAGACCTTTGTTACTTCTAAGAAACAGAAGGTTCTTCACTTTCCGGACATTTCCCTTCACTTGGTGACAGTAAAGGAGTTACAAATGAGGGGGGCAGCAGCCCTCAACCCTGCCCAGTGCAAAAGGCATCTAGATCTGTCCGTGAGAGCTCACAACAGGATGGCCATTGGCATCCATGGGTTCTGAGAGCATCCTCCCTTCCAGTGAGGCCAAATGCTTTCTACTCAGCCCAGATTCCACGCCCGCACAGAGGCAGGAGGATGAGCCTTCTCTACTCTGGTCTCTGTTTCAGAGACAATTAAGACAGTTTCTAGGGTTGTGTAAAATAAGTCAGAATTCAAAGGGAGACAACTGACAGAAAGTAAGAGGAAATTGAATGTTCTGAGAAGAGCGCTGCCGAAAGGCTTGGCACACAGCTAGAGAAGTCGCTCACAAGTGTAGTCTGAGTGTCCTCCCGTGAATCAGGGAACCGTGACGAGATACAGAAAGAGTGTGAAGTCTAAACCTGCACCTGTTTCTCATGTGTTCCATCTTATTAGGACCAGGCAGGTCACTGCAATGCCTAGGTTTGAGCTGGTCCTAGTTCAGTACCCTGGTCCTCACAGCACCCCGGGAGCATTGAGCTTGCTGCTTACTGCTTGAGCCCTAGAGATAGAAAAGAGAAAGAACACCATGTGACTTCTTCATTCATCACCAATGACTGTCTAGCATGATAAATACACAGCAACACATGATAAACACATGACGATACAAGATAAACAAATGACACATGATAATTACACGACGCCATATGATAAACACACAATGATACATGAGAAACACACGATGACACATGATAAATACACAGCAACACACGATAAACACATGACAACACATGATAAACACATGACAAAACATTGTAAACACATGACGACACAGAGAAACACATGACACATGATAATTACACGATGCCACATGATAAACACACAGTGACACATGATAAACACATGATGAAGCCCCATTCCTAACAGAGGATAAGCCAGCTACATAAACAACCAGTGGTATCTCTGGCCACCAGTTAGGCACATTTTTCAGAATATAGGAGAGAGCAGAAGAATGGATATTCTCAGTCACCATTGAGGGGATTACTAATTGTCATAAACTGGAGGGTGAGTTTGGAGGAGTTACTAAATATTTAAATGCAGACACCATGGGAGGAACTTCTTTTCCTGAGATTTATCTACCCAAATATTTTCATTGCCATCTTAATTATAATATTGAGGGGGAGGGATGGTTGAAAACTCCATCAGAAAAAAAAAATTAAATAAACTGCATGACTCTTTGGAGGGTGGCTATGCAGCCATCTAATGAATATTGGTGCCCGTTATGTGACAACATAGGAAAATCCTCAGAAATATATGCTTAAAGCAAAGGGTCTTGAACAATACAGAAATGGTGAGGCTATGCAATTTGCTTTTGTAGTTATATTCTAAAATGCAAATAAACTAGGGCCAGTGAGACAGCTCACTCTCTAGAGTGCTTCCATGCAAGTGTCCAGACCTGAGAGTGGATTCCCAGAATGCTGTCAAAAGCCAGTTTGGCAGACACTTGTTTTTGTTTTGTTTTTCGAAACAGGGTTTCTCTGTATAGCCCTGGCTGTCCTGGAACTCACTTTTTAGACCAGGCTGGCCTCGAACTCAGAAATTCACCTGCCTCTGCCTCCGGAGTGCTGGGATTAAACGCGTATGCCACCAAGCCCGGCTTGGCAGACACTTGTAATCTCAAGAATGGTTAAGATGGGAGGCAGAGACAGGGGGATCACTAGATGCTCACTGGCCAGCTAACCACAATCCATTTGTTAACATTCTGGACCAATGAGAGACTCAGTATCAAACAAAACAGGGAAGTCCCTGAGCATTGGCAGTGGACATGACCTCTGACCTCCACAGGCCCATTGGTGCACACACCCACGTGTACACACACCCACCCCCAACAGGCACATTCTACTAGCACATGAGAGGGAATGAGGAGCACCTCATAGAAACACTCATGATGACTCTCCTCTTGTTGGCTCTCTGCACACTGGAGTCATCTTCCAGGGTGGGCATCTCAGACTGCAGCATGCATGAAAAGCAGCCAGGTATCTTATAAAAATGCAGTTTCTGATTCAGAATACGAGGAGGTAGGGCCAAAGATTTTGCAACCTGCTCCCAAGCAATGCAGATTTATAAGGCACAAATTGAGCTCAAGATTCTAAGGGGCAGGAGAGGAGAGCATTAGCCCATCCCCTGGTGTGAAGGTAAGATGCAGTGCGTTTTATTGCTTCTAGAAAACTGCACACTGTTTGAAGAGAGAGAAACAAAAGTGTAGGGTGGAAAGCAAGTGTTCAAGACCATGAGGGCATGCATAGGGAACACTAACCAAAGGGTTTGCAGTGATGGGGCTCAGTGCCACTAGGGTGGAAGAAAGGACTTACAAGGGATGGGATCAAAGATACAATGTAGCTAAAAGGAAATACTGGGGCTAGGAAGGATTAAAGAATACAATGTTGCTAAAAGGAAATGGGCTAGGAAGGATCATAGCTAAACAGACCTCATAGGATTCTTACCGCCCAGGGTGGGCAGGCATCCTGTGCAGGGTGATGAGCCCAGTTCCATATCCAGAATGCTGTGATATCCAGGATGAGGTTCTTGTTAAATAACTTAGCTGTGATCTGTGTGGAAAGTGGGTAAGACAAGAAAGTGTACAGGTCAGGCTGGAAGGAGGGTCAGCAGCTGAATGGACACTTGGCCAGGAAGAGGATCGTGGTCAAAAGACATTAGAAAGAATGAGAAAGTATCCAACAAACACTTGGCTATGTGCGTACAGGCGTTTATTCAGATATATCATCTGGCTGAACCAGATGACCCACAGTGCATGGTGGCAATCCCCCATCACCTCCTCTCTAGGAACTCGAACTTCCCCAACAGTTTTCCCTGCCTGATTTCCTGGTCCTGAATAAAAGCTTCCATTCTGTGCTTTAACAAATGTCATTTTTTTCCCTTCAATAGTTGACATTTTCCTTTTATAAATCAAGACGGCCCATCTCACCCTTACCACAGGGCATGGGACCAATTCCCTCTTATGTCCCTTAGGACATTGGGACTTGAAATGTGGCCTGTAAATACACATTTTTCTGAGAGTTGGTAAGGAAACAACAACAACAACAAAACAACAACTTAGGCCCTGAATCCAGCCCTCTGAGACTGAAAAACTGTGAAGCTTTAAGGCTTCGAGCCCCCAGATCGCAGGTCTTGAGGAGCAGCCTATGAAGCATATATTAGTAAACTTTATGAATGTATGAAGTGTATGTTAGTAAATTTTATGAATGGATGAAGTGTATATTAGTAAACTTTGTGAATGTATGAAGTGTATGTTAGTAAGCTTTATGAATGTATGAAGTGTATGTTAGTGAACCATTGCGGCTACATGCTTAGCAGGCCATTCTTCTCTGTGACCTGCTGAAGGTTTCCGTGTGCTCAGCTGTGCTATGAGGGGAGTCGAGAAGAGAATCCACACTCAACAGACGCTGTGGACCGAAAGCTCAGCTCTGACACAGGGAGGCTGCAGGGTTGCTCACTGAAGCTGGGACAGACAGCCAGGGTCTGTACAGTGGCTGGAAGTCGGGGTGAGCCCTTCCTGTCTGAAAAGACAACAGCTATCAGTCTCCTGGTATGCTCCGGGAAGGGTTGATATCATGAACATATAAGACGCCTGGAGATGCCAGTGGAAGCCCGTTGGCCTCTCCACCTGCCTCTGTCCCAGCACTCATTTGGCCTGGCCTACTTCAGCCCTGCTCCACTGGCTGTCTAAAGTGGCACTGTGAAACCCAGATGCAGGTTTCAGCTTTGTGGAACCTTGGATATGGAGCCCATCTTTCACTCGTTCTCTTCAAACAATTTACAAAATAATTTATTGAAATAGATACCTCCAACCATCCTTTTACTGGTCAGGATTGCTTTAGCTCTCTGGGGTCTTTTGAGCTTCAATATGAACTTTAAAGTCATGGTTTCTGTTTCTGTGAAAAATAAACTGCATTGGGATTTTTGATGCGGGTGGCATCAAACCTGTAGACTCCTTTGGGTAAAAGTGCCATTTTGACAATACTGATCCTTCCAGTCCATGTGCATAGCCATCTTCCCACCCTATTGTGTTCATCCATTTCTTTATTTTTTAAAGATGTCATCGTGGATAGCTTATCTTTAAAGCCTCTTCTCTGTGGTCCATGAGGCAGTTACATCATGAAACACAAGGTATCCACGCCATCTGAATGGTGAGCACTCTGAGAGACAGCCCTGACAGCCACACATGGGGACTCTGTGTCTTTGGATCCACAAGGAGCCTGCAGATAATCTCCTGTGACCTACACCGTGGTGCGTTCTAGTCTTAACTAGTTAGTGGGGTTTTAATGAAACACTCAAAAATGCAGAGGCACTGAGGGGTGACCCGTAGTGCCATCACTGCTGGCCTTCTTTTGAGCAGACACTCCTTGCTGCTGTGCTGTTCACGACACCTTAAAGGAAACTCTTCCTGGAAAAGTCAAACAAGCCGACACCTTCATGTGTAGGCTTTGGGGAAAGCTGTATTTTGGGTGTTTATAGAATTTGTCTCGTTGGAATGGCCAAACTCTTCTCTTCTGGGTTTTTAACTGCATTTATAATCATGATGATGAATTTAATCTCTTTGTCCATATGTGTGCACCCCATACAGTTGTTATGGACCCTGCAAACTGTCAACTAAAGATCTTTGATTTAATTAAATCAAAGCCAGTTCCATCTCTGGTTTCATTTTTACAAAAAAAATAAATAAATAAAAAAATAAAAAAAATAAAAAGCCAAAACAAAACAAACACCACCACCAACAATAACAGCAAAAATGTTCTGGTCCTCAGCTTATGCCTCAATGTACCTGGCAGGACATTGCTGAGACTCCACTAGAAAGATCCCATAAATGGAAGGGTTCTTCTTTCAACCAGAGAGCCCCAACTGTTCAAGCATTCTCGGATACACCCGAGCCTGCTCATAAGAAGAGCAGGGTGGAAAAGCTGGCTCATGCTGTTGCCTATATTCACATTAGCCTTCTATTCAGTGATTTTGTTAAGTTTTCTTCAGCATATGATTCACTCCAGGCAACACGGCCCTTCTGCATTAGAAACAGGCCAGCCCTGTGAGTGATTAGGCGGTTTCCTAGAGTATAATTCTGTGCAAATTGTTCTTGCACAGGCTTTGACTTCAAAGCGGCAACACTGATGGTTAAGAGGGAAAAATTATTCCCTTATGATTAAAAAGAAAATGGTTTATTTCACACAGACTCGAAGCGTCTTCCTGATGCAAGAAAGTTTCCTCTTTCCATTCCCGCTGTCTTCCCTTAAACAGTCAAAGTGGGCAAGCAGCCCCTTCATCGCCCCCAGCAGGATTTAGCCCAATGTCACTTTCCTGTGACCCACTGGCCCTTGTCCTCAGACTTAGAACTCCGTGCGGGAATGTAATTTACCACACAGCTACGTACTCATATGGCTCAGTTGGAACTCAAAAGCATTCTTTGTTGATGAAAAGAAGTGTCTGCATTGATTCACATTATGGCCACACTTCTCCATCCACAGAACCAGCAGTGAGGTTGAGCTACTGTGGATCACCACTCAGGACAGCCCGGAAGGAAAGCCATCAGATTGACTTCAGAAGAGGCCACAGAGATAGTTTACATTGTCAGCAACACAGGAACATCCAGTTTGGCTTCTGAAAGGTGGTTGTTGACACGCCAACAAAGAAATTCATAGAACCGGGAAGAGCAGCCAGTGTGGAGGCTAAGACTTCCAGGAGCCAGTGCCAGAGCCACGGGTGGATACAAAGTATCTGAGTGGGGCACGCACAGCTGATTTTCCTTGACTCTGGACTCAGAGTTCTATCTCCCAAGAGACACCATATCCAAGAGACCTCTCTCCAGGAGAAAATCTGGGTTTGGATGTAGGAGTCAACAGAGCAGACACAGTCAATGACAGGAGCTTCCTTCCCTTTCTACAATTGTTGGTACTGATCCAGAGGATGTGGACAGCAGATCATGCATAGCCAGTGAGTTACAGAGCGCAGCCTCACGGCCCTGTAACCCTGAAGGCAGTTGGGCCTTGCTTGATGGGCTGAGCCTGGATTTAGGACCAGTGAAGCTAAGAAAGTCTCCACTTGCAGTCTTTTCTCCATTCACCCTGTGTTGGGACCAAACAGTGAGGGCAGTGTCTCATTCTTAATGGCTCTGGAAGACACGGTGTTTGTGTCTGCCTAGCCACTTGCAGGACCAACAATAAGGCATGATTCGCACTCATGACAAACTATAGATTCTGACATCAAGATGTGGGTATGTCCAAGGAATAACTCTTCAAAGACACATTAGGAGCCATGGTAAATGCAGCTGATACTGTGTTTTTTCGTTAGCAACAAGTAGGATAAATCCTGTACATCATGTCCCTGTCACTGATCTGCTTCCTCCATGATGGGCAGAAACCTCTGAAACAATGAGCCAAGATAAAAACCCTTTCCTTTCTTGAGTAGTGCCCATCAGGTGTTGTGGTCATCGTTAAGGGATAACAGAGGAATAACACCTGTCTGTGTCCCCTACACATGAGACGCAGCTACTTCCCCAAGCACTTTGTATCAGTGGTTGCACAAACCCATCAATGCAGAGCGTGCTGGCTGGAGGCTTGTGAGATCATGACCTGATCTGTGTTTAACAGGCTTACCGGGTGCTGTGTAGAAACTGCACTTTGTCTGGAGCCACAGAACAGAGACCACAGAGGAGGTGACGGTAAAGTACCATCTAAGAGATATAGTTATGCCCGGGATGTGGCAAGTGCAAGAGAAAGGAAGGAAGAGAAGATAGTGACTATCGGAGTGGTAGGAGTCAGCCAACGCACTCTGAAGGCAGAGTCATAATCATGGCCCTGGGCCAGGAAGATGGCGGCTCAGTAGCTAAAAGTGGCCGTGCCTGACAACCTGAGATCAGTGCACGGGGAAGACGAGAACCCGCTCCAGAGAACTGCCCTCTGACTTTGCATGTGTGTCCTGGCACAGACAGACAGACAGACAGACACACACACACATACACATGCACACAAAGAGATATAAACACACACACACACAAACACACACACACACATATACACAGGCACACAGACAGACACACATACACACAAAGAGACACAGACAGACAGACACACACACACAAACACAAAGACACATGCACATATAGACACATGCACACAAACAGACAGACACATGGGCAGACACGAACACACAGACAGACACAAACATACAGTCAGACACATGGACAGACACGAACACACAGACAGACACACACTGACATAGAGACACAGAGACACAGGCATACATACACACGCACAAACATACTGACACACACAGTACATAACAAAACAATGTCTCCTTGATATTAACCAAGGCTCACAGCCTTAGTTATATTAATGTTGTATCTCAACTGCACACAGCACAGCTGTGCTCAGAGGCACTAGAAGCTGACAAGCTACACACCAGCATTAAAATCCAATAAAACGAGCAAAAGATACGCTTCTAAAATGAGAGAAGAAAGCGATGGTATCAGGACTCTGCAAAGCTCGTGTTCAGCAGCTTCAATCTCAGGATCTCCGAAGTGAACCAGAAGCAGAGGAACCCTTTTCATCCTCTCTCAAACCAGTAAAAGGCGCAGCGCCATCTGCGTCTGCGCTAGAAAGTGTTACTGGACACCACGTGGGAAACCGCGGAAGAGTACTTATAGTCCGCGCTCAAGTCCCGAGAGAAAAGCCTTAATTTTGTCTCCACCCATTGATCACTTTCCCGGCATGAGCGCCTCCATTCTCATTTTCTGTTTTCCCTCAACCCTCATTTAATGCCTCTTTACTGCCCAAGAGTTAAGCTCTGGACCCAGCTTATAGTCTCCCAGTCAGATCAACAACGAGAAAGCTGATTGGTCCCTGCCACGCCCCGCAGATGCAGCAGCAACCCACACATAGTAACGGTCTCCGACTTCTCACCTTCTCTTCCAAGCAGTTTAGTAAAGTGTTAACTTAACGGATACAGGTCCTGTCCTGAAGTGAAGACGATGCCAAAACATTTCTTTGAACACTGACACAAAAGGACAGTAGCAGCTATGTTCTACCGAGGTTATTAAACACCACTTTGTGAAGTTTCTTCAAAAATAAAGTGAAACACCAGCAGGGGGTGGTAGTGGTCATCTGTAATTCCAGCACTTGGGAAGTGTGGGCAGGAAGGAGCAGATACTAAAGTTCAGATGCTCGACATGGCAAGTTCAAAGCCAGCCCTGGCCAGTGTGTGTGTGTATACAAAACAACATGTAAAAATAAAACTCCCCATTAGAAACCAAAACAGAATTAATAAAAACAAAGCAGTAGAGGAGTCTGTAAAGTGACCGGCTATCTGATAGCACTGTCATGGGATAAATTCATATGGTCTTCTATGATACCTTTACACACAGCACTTTACAGTTGGATGGCCAGTAACATCATGTTGAAACCAGAAATTAACCATGGTGATGGTATTTGTAACATTTAAGTTTTTATTTCAGTTATGTTCATTTATGGAAAAAAAAACCTGTTGCATATAGTCCTTATTGGAATAGAAGGTACAGAAAAAAACAAAACAAAACAAAACAAAAACAAAAACCACCAACAAACTCGAAACCATAAAGTCTTGGAGTTAAGATCAGGAACAGAGGGTAAGGAGGCGTGTGTTGAGTCTCTCTAAATGAAGAGGTGACACTTTTTGGCCTGAGGTTCCTGGTTCTTCTCTGACACTTCAGCCCGTTTCTCTTGGGTCCTATGCAACTCAGCTGAAGAACAAAGGAACTGTAGAGCAAAGAAAGGTCTGGGATGCTGGGAAGAGAGCAGAGCCCAATCCTTGAGATTTGCAGAACAAGTGTCCCGTCTCTGGGGCTCCCTCATCACTTCCCAAATCTACCTGGCAGGGAGGCTGTAGAGGCTGACAACTGTGGGACCAGCAAGCACAGGTAAATTGCTTTTCCGGGGCCAAAGGACTGGGAACGCAGTAGAAATCCTTAGACATCGCTCACTGCTTTCTAGCAGAACACACATGAAACCCCGGACAAAACTTTCTCCTGGGTTGCAGTGGGGTTTGTAGGGAATCTATCTTGTAAAATCCTCACTCTCTATTCAAATGAGGCAGTAGTATGCTCTGATTCCTCGGCGGGGTCTGTAGGACTGAACACAGAATTAACTATCCATTCTCTCGCCTGGAATGCAGTGGTGCTGAGATAATTGCTAAGTGCACAAACGCTCTCTCACCTGCTGCCTAGGGGAGGTGAAAACTCCCAAATCCTCGGTCAGGGCAGCGTCAGTAGGGTTTTGTGGGGGAGCCGAACCTCCTCCCACACCCACAGCAATCACGTGACTGCTAAGTCACTAGGAAAGGCTAGTGCTGTTTAGTTTCACTGTCTTCCTGCAGCAGGATCCAGAGGTGAATCTCTGCTTTAAGTGGTCAGAGAAGATGCACAAGGAGAGTTGGTATCGTATCTGTACCCTGCCTCTGACACCACCCACATATGGAGCCTGGGGGTAGTGGAGCATTCACCGGACCTGACCTCAACTGGACAGAAGAATGTGGTGGGTTGCTGCTGGTCAACACCGTTTTTTGCATCCCTCACCCTTCCAGCCCAATTCAGTGAGGACCAGAGTCTGGGCCCCTCCCCGACTTGGAGTCTTCACGGCTGAGTGAGCACAGTAGAGCATCCCCACTTTCTCTCCCCCTCCCTGTTGGCAGGAAGCTGAGATTCTGCGTTCACCTTTCGTAGCAACACAGTGGGAACCAATTCTCTACCCTTTCTCTTCCTGGTATGTCTGAAGCCAAATACTGAAATGATTTTAGAACTCTGAGACAAGGTCGGGTGGTGGAGTAAGGCCATACGTTGAGAACGTGTTCAGGAAAGCTGAAATCCCGTCCAGGAAGTCTGCGTCCTGTGAATCTGTGCTTCGCTTTCGATGCTGGGGTGACAGGAGCCGGTCCTGTTACACCTTAACAGAGGTAGTGCCTGCCCACAAGATGAGGATTGAATGGGACTTGGGGGGATAAATACATACAAAATGCTGTGATAGAGTAAAGAAGCAAGCAGACTTACCAAGAATCAGGGAAATCACAACACAAATAATGGCAGACAATCAATGGTTGCTCCCAATGAAATAAAGCCAACGGTGAACTCTCTAAAAACACTATAAAGACGTTATCACAAGCACGAATCAAGAGCAATTATAAATCCTCGTGAACTTTTGGAAATAAATCTCAGTGTGATGGTTTGTATATGCTTGGCCCAGGGAAGGTGTGGCCTTGCTGGAGTGGGTGTGTCGCTGTGGGTGTGGGCTTTAGACCCTCATCCTAGCTGCTTGGAAGCCAGTATTCTGCTAGAAGTCTTCAGATGAAGATGTAGAACTCTCAGCTCCTCCTGCACCATGCCTGCCTGGATGCTGCCATGCTCCCACCTTGATGATAATGGACTGAACATCTGAACTTGTAAGACAGACCCAATTAAATGTTGTCCTTCATAAGACTTACCTTGGTCATGGTGTTTGTTCACAGCAGTAAAATCCTAACTAAGACAATCAGTAAAAACTTAGAAGTTATACAATAAAAAGGAAATCAAGGAAGTTATCACAGCTCAAAACAAAGCGATTGGGAAGAAAAGGGAACCTGACCCCAGACTGGTTTCCTATGGAGTGGAGCCAACTCAGCCTAAAAGAAGCCAAGAGCCCAGGAGACTTACCTCTGTTAGGACAAGACTTAAAAAAATGTAATATAGTTTAAAACATCTCATGAAACGTCACCGAATGGAGGGGTCATTCATTAGAACTAAAAACAGAATAAAGGCGACAGGATGCAAAGAGTGCATTTAATTAGCTATTTGTAAGGAGAGGCAAGGAAGCAGCTGGAGAGAAATATCAGGTGACCTTCTGGGCAATGGTAATATGAAAGATGCCCGAGTTCTCATTTGGAACCACAAGCTGAGAAATGAAAAAAAGTGGTTAACATTGTGACTACATATTTAGTAAAAATATTCCCCAGTAATAAAGTCTGATAGAAAGCATTCGCGAGCACAGGGAAGTAGAGAATGCACTTACCGTTAGTAACTCCTCCAACGGTGGCTCAAGAGGCTCTCTCAGCAGAGAATCTGGGCCCCAGGAAAGAAAGAGAAGCCTAGGAATGACCAAGCATGGAGAGACGTGATCATCTATTTTGATTATTTGCTTAGCTCACATGTGGTAGTCAAAGCAAACTTACACACCATCTGCTATGGTGTTTAGTGTTTACACAGAAAAACTCAAAAATAATTATACTTGAAAGTGGGGGAAGGTATACAGTGCTAAAGGAAAACAGGGTTTTACCTTTACTCTGTCCGTATGATGAGGCACAAGCCAGCGACTAATATAAGGTCCTTACACATGCAGTAACACCTACAGCAATCACTGAAGAAGGCATACACATGATATATTCAAAATGCTGCACATAGATCAAAAATAAGCATGGGGAAATATATTTAATAAACTTAGGAAGGTAGGAAAGAGAAACTTGAAGAAGAGATTCAGAGGATAAAACTAGACAAGTGATAAAATGGAGAATTAAGCTTCAACTTTCAAAATTACCCTAAATGTACAGGCTCCTACCCGAAGTTCCTGTCCTTACACATACCACTTGAAAACTCACAACAATAGAATACAGAAATATGCTATCTATAAGGTCTGCCATCTTAAGGTAAATACTTGAGAGTGTCTGGTCTTACGTTGAAGTCACACCTTTGTGGCTGAGTTTTGTACAAGGTGAGAGATACAGATTTTATTTCATTTTTCTACATGTTGATAGCCAGGTTCTCCAGAACTGGCTGTTGAAGATATTGTCTGTTCTTTAATGTATCTTCTTTTGGCATTGTGCAGGCACTGTAGCTGTGTGGACTTATATCTGGGTCCTTACGTCTACTGTATGCCTGTTTCTGAGTCTGCACCATGCTGCTGTTACTGTGGCTCTGGTGGTATAACATGGCATCAGAAATGCTAACAACAATCCCAGGATTGCTTTGGTCTTTTCTGATTTCCATATACATTTAAAAAAATTCTATATATGTGAAAAATGCCATGGAATTTTGACTAAATCAAAATTCAATTAGGCTTGTATTAAATCTCTGCAGATTGTTTGGTAATTAACTTTCACCATCCATTAATTCTTCCAGTTGATGGGAACAGAGGTCTTGCCATCTTCTGCTATCTCTGTCGATTGTTTCAGTGTCTTTGAGCTCTCACTGTGGAGGTCTGCGCTGCTTAGTTTCCTTGGTCAACGTTATATCAACCACCTGGGAAGAGGGAGGCTTACCCGAGGGATTGTCTCCATCAGGTTGTCTGTGGGACATTTTCTTCATCAATGACTGATGTGGGAGGACCCAGATCTTTGTGAGTGGTGTCACTTCTGGGCACGTGGTCCTGGGGTATCTAGGCCAAGGAAGCCATGGAGAGCAAGCTTGTAAGCAGTGTTTCCCTATGGCATCTGTTTCAGTTCCTACCTGAAGTTCCTGCCCTTCCCTCAGTGATAGACTATGATTGGAACATGCAAGCCAAAGAAACCCTTTCCTCCCTTAAATGATTCTGTTGTTGTGTGTACAACGGCAACAGAAAGCCTAACTTGGATGAGGGCTTTTACTTCCTTGCTTATGTCTATTCTTCCCCATCCCCCCTCTGAGACAGGGTTTCTCTGTATAGCCCTGGCTGTCCTGGAACTCACTCTGTAGACCAGGTTGGCCTCGAACTCAGAAATCTGCCTGCCTCTGCCTCCCAAAGGCGTGTGCCACCATGGCGCGGCTGTGCTTAGCTCTATTCTTAAGTATGTTACCTTTGTGCAGCTGTTGTGAACGGTACTGAATCCCTGATTTCCTTTTCAGAATGTTGGACACTGGCACGTAGGAAGACTGCTGGTTTATGCTGTTAATTTTCTATCCTGCCACTTCTCTGAAGGTGTTGGGCAGCTCAATACCTCAGTTCCAAGGTGAAATTGTCATCTCTTGCCACCCTCCAGCCAAGCCCTGAAGCTCTGGCTGCCATTTATGGCAAGAGAAGCCAAGTACATAACAGTAGGAAAGGGAGAAGTGGAATCATCACAATTACAGTTGATAGGATTCCTCCTGTTGAAAATACATCAGAACCTAATGTTAATGCACAACCACAGTGAGCAAGAAATGGAACACAAACTTAAGATGAGCACCGCTTACAACCCAGCCTGAAACACTGACAGGCAGGCACAGAACACAATGTCTATATGACACGTGCACTTAGAATTACAATCAAACAATTAAAGGACACAAATAAGCTGGCTATGGTGGCACACAGCTTTTGTCCCAGCACTCCCAAACAGATCTCTGAATGTAAGGACAGCCTGCTCTACAGAGTTTGTTACAGGACAGCCAGGGCTACAAAGAGAAACACTGTTTCAAATGAGAAAGAAACAGACAGATAAAGGCATACACAATTAAAATAGCTTAGATTGGATGATCCAACACATGGGGTTCCATCCCCCTAGTAATCATGAAGTATAATGTAATGCTTTTATGAAGAGACAGGAATGACAGGAGAGCTAAGCAACCTTGAAATCCAAAATAAGCCGGGTGTGGTGGCACACACCTTTAATCCCAGCACTTGGGAGGCAGAGGCAGGCAGATTTCTGAGTTCGAGGCCAGCCTGGTCTACAAAGTGAGTTCC
>NC_034605.1:61849909-61865394 GCF_900095145.1 Mus pahari | reverse complement strand
TGGGATCTGATGCCCTCTTCTGGTGTCTGAAAGTAGCTACCGTGTACTCATATACATAAAGTAAATAAATAATTCTTTAAAGACAAAGAAATATAAGTAATAAAAAGAGAATTTAAAGTAGACAGGAGGATAGTGTAGGTTATATGCAAACAGTATACAACATGCCATTTCATGTAGAGGAGTTGAGATGTGTATATTTGGTATCCAATGTGGTTTCTAACTAGATCTTTTTAAGAGAATTACTTGGGGCACCTACAAGTTGAAAACCGTGTACGTGATTTGTAGAACATAATGTACCTAAAGATAGAATAAATGCACACATGTGCTTTGGGAGACTGAGTCAGTTCAAAATTCAGGCTAAATTGGAGACAAAGAGAGGGAAAGAAAGAAGAGGGAGAGAGAAGAGGAGGCAGAGAGAGGGAGGGAAGAAAGGAGGGAGGGAGGGAAGCAGGGGAAAGGGCGGGGTAGAAGGAGGGATGGAGGGAGGGAAGGGAGAAGGGAGGAATGGTGCTGCTGTTTGTAAAATAATAGAACTAGACTAACTTGAAACTCAAATCCTGAAGCAGTTCAGGTGACAAGAAATGCCCCAGAGGAGAAGCAGTTAGGTCAACAGCCAACCTCTCATTGGAGGTGGCAGAAGCCAGATGGCAGTAGAATGACATCTTTGAGATGACAAAAGGTGGCACTGTGACTGGGATTCTCCACAGAGTGGAAGTGTCCTTCAGACAGAGCTGGAGAGGAGGGTTGAGAATATTGTCTCCACAAAGCTCTAAGGAGTGTTTGAGGTGGAAACTACGGTAAACGTCCCAAGCCAATGAGAGCTCCACAGTGCTCCACAAAGATGCACAATTAGAATGCAAGTCAAACAATGAAGTCAGGTGTCTGCAAAGAAACAAAGGTAAAATGTTTGGTTTTTTTCTGGATATAAGATATACTAAAAAGAGCTTCTTTCGGGGGAAGGAATAAAGAATAGAAAAAAGAAAATATACACAAATATTAACTAAACAAAACAAAGCCTATTGTGTGGAACTCTCACAGAATAAATAAAAAACATTACATAAAAAAGACAAAGTAGCAGCCCTCGTGTGATGCAGTTAGAGCCAAATGGTTGACGGCCACATTTTAAAAGAAAAAGAGGTACATTTTCTGGTAGTCAAAATTAATTCACATAATTAAGTACTAGGTAGTAGCTCAGCAAAAAAAAAAAAAAAAAGTGTAATTTATGTTTCATCTACAGGATGGCAATTTAAACAAAAAGAAAGTGTAAATTACCAGCTTTAGAGGAAAAATATTTTTTAATCCAAAAGAAGGGACAAAATTCAAGAATAAATTAGTAGCTCTAAACTCCAATACATTCACAGTTACAACAAATGGAAATGAACTAAGTAAAATCTCAGGTTATCAGATGGAATAAAATTATAAAAGCATTAATATTCTGCCTGAGTGCAAAAATACATAGAGATTATATTTAAACACATATTCAGTCACCAATTGGAAGGATGCACATTGAACTCCACTAACCTCAGATAAAGAGTGATCCAGTCAAGAAACATTCCTAAGTATATAGCAAATTATTTCCTAGTGATAAACATGTCTGTCTCCTTGGAAAATTCAAGACTGTAAATACGTAAGTGCCATGAGGGAGACATCTGTGTGTGGAGGGAAGTGGAGCTGATTCTACAGAGACAGGCAAGGGGAGCTCCTGTAGTTGATAAAATAGAAGCATAAATAATGGAATTAAAGGAAAAGGAAAAAAAACCATCAGCACATTACCCATTGGGACAGTTGCTGTGCACAGAAAACAGGGCAAGAAACAGTCAGGTATATTTTCTTCTGGAGTTGACTGAGATTTTCACCAAAATTTCCAAGAGAAGAATAAATACACAAAGTTCTAAAACATGGGATTGCGAGCTTCAAGAAAGTAGGCAAAGGGTAACGAAGAAGCTGGAGGTGGGAAATGAGAAAACACAGAAATCAAAGGCTCAGCTGTAATAATAATGATGCCGTGTAAAGGACAAGGACCGGTGAGAGCCAACAATGGTTCTCAGAACGGGTGACCGAGACCCACAACCTGCTGGTGACAGGCATGAAAGAAAAAGAAAATGCTGCCGTTAACATAAGTAAAGTGGCATTGGAATGTATTCTGCTGAAGCCAAAATGCTCTTACGGGCATCCTAACCACAGTCTTACTCCAAGAAATGTGAAGATTTGGCTGCCAATGGACAAATTCCTCAAAAAAAAAATCACGAGTTGCCAAATCTGACCCATGAAGTAGAAAAATTTAAACGCATTTTACTTCTCAGATAAATCGAACACTTCCTTTCCAGAAAAACAACTTTGGGCCCAGATGCTTCTACCAGCGAATCTTCCCAAACATTTAAGGAAGAAATAACGTGGACCTCGATGAGGAAAGATGGAGCCTGCCCAAGCTGGTTCTCAGAGGAGGAAGGCTGCATTCTGATGCCAGACCCTGGCAGGGAGACTGTGAGAAAGAAGATGACATGCCAATTTCCCTCATGAACATTGTATAAAAATCTTGAAACACTTGCAAATCAATTGATGCATGAGTGGTTTAATGTTCAGAGAGCCTGGGTAACTCGCCACACTAGCAGAAGTGGAAGGCATTGTAACATTTATTTGTTAAAAAAGAATAAAACAGAAAGTCCGGCCATGGAAAAACTGCCTGGCAAGCTAGAAACGGGGGGGGGGGGGGGGAATGCTTTTTAATGTGAAAGAGGCTTCCTTGGAATCTTACAGTAAACACCATATTTAACAGTGAAATATGAAAGACTTCCCCTTTGAGACTCAGAATGGACCAGAGATGCTTATAGCCTCTTGTTCAGTGAAGACTGAATGTTTTGCAGAATGAGATGGGGAAGAAAATTAAGTAAAGGCCTTAAAGGGTTAGAAAAGGAACAGAAAAAAAACCTCTTATTATTTAAAGAGATAAATGTGTACAAAGAAAACTCAAAAGAATCTTGAGTTTTAAAATTAACAGGAGGTTTTAGTGAGGGGACTGGCTACAAGCAAGGCTGGTGGCTTAAAATCTTTCTTATTTCATTGCCAGTAATAAATGGAACATTAAACTATAGCATCTGGGTACACTTTAAATTAATATTTGTATTTTGTGAGACAAAATAAAAAATTATGAAATAAAGATTATAAAAGCTGATATCGGATTCATTTCGGGGTGGTACAAAGACCGTCAGTGACACAGGGACACCAGGCCACACAGTGTCAACCAACTGATGTATGCCAACTGCTCTCTGAGGTTAAACAACCCTGACAGGACCATTCCAAGAGAGTGAAGGCAACACACTGACAGACAGACAAAGGCAACCTGACAAGCCCCCCCAAGAGCCAACCCCACTTCCTCCAAAGACAGAAATGGGAATATTTTATCATTTTTATGTCTTTTTAATTTTGTTTGTAAGTCTTGACATCCTTTAACATGTGCATGTGCCTAAGTGAACATGAATGCTTAGGGATATGTTAAAGTGCCTTTTAAGCAGGCTGAAGAACTAAAGTATCCATTTGCCTTCTTAATACCCATTTCAATGGCATTTTGAGGTCTGTTAAATGTTTTATAAATCCTTAAAATGTTATTTGCTTATATAAAACAACATTCACTTGTAAGAGGAAAGCTTCATTGGGTTATAAAATTTGACATCAAACACAGAAGTTCTACTAAAAATGTCTTTCTTATTTTATTTACTCAATAGTCATGGCTTAAAAAAATTAGGACCACCTAAAAATGTTTTATGTTAAGATGTCTCTGGGGAATGTATATTATAGATCCTTTTTGGGCTAATTTATATGGATATTTTCAACAATAGCCTTAATAGATAAATGTTAAGTGTGAGATTTTTTTTTCTATTAAGGCTGTAATATGTATAAAATGACAGATATAGGTTTATCAAATAAGTACCCTTTGCATAGAGGGGATTACAGGAGACACAGTATTAACGAACATTTTAATTATGCATTTGAATTTAGCATTCAAATTGAGGTAATTTCCCCCTATATACAATAAACATGGCTACATTATTAAATGTTGATATAATAAATAACTTATATTTTAAGAAAAATGTAACATAATTACAACAATAAGGTATAAAACCCTTCACCTGCTACCCTTGAGCTCCTCCTTAAAGATACCTGTTTTTCTTACAATGTTTTTACCTTGTCCAATTTAAACTAAAGGGGGACAAGTGAGACTAAGCAGGTGGTGCCTACTCTGCCTGCTTAGAGCCTTGTCAGCAATTAGATTGATTGAGACAGGTTAGGTTTTGTGTCTTTAAGACCAAAGGTCATTTACGAGATGGGAAACGTCTTATCTTTCAAAGCAAGAATTTACAAATAAGTACTGCTGGTGCTACTGAATTGATTTAACCAATAGTCTAGCATTTAAAATAACAAGTGGTGGAAATATTGTCTGAGTTGGCTTACCAGTGAGCTCAGTCACTATTGCTGTGAAGAGACATCATGACCACAGCAACTCTTATCAAAGTAACTGTTTATATGGTGCTAGCTTACAGCTCCGAATTTTAGTCCACTGTTATAATCATGGGAAGCATGGCAGCATATGGGCAGACATGGTAGTGGAGAGACAGCTGAGAGCTGTATGCTTGGATCTACAGGCAGTGGGGAGAGAGAGAGAGAGNATAAAAAAGGTGAGTCAAGATTAAGTAATCGTCTTAGGGTTTCATTGCTGTGAAGAGACACCAAGGCTATGGCAAGTCTTATAAAGCACAATATTTAATTGGGGCTGGCTTAGAGTTTCAGAGGTTTAGTCCATTATCATCATGATGGGAAGCATGGCAGCATACAGGCAGACATGGTGCTGGAGGAGCTGCTGAGAGCTGTATGCTTGGATCTACAGGCAGTGGAGAGAGAGAGAGAGAGAGAGAGAGAGAGAGAGAGAGAGAGAGAGAGAGAGAGAGAGAGAGAGATATGCTGGGTCTGGCTCGAGTATGTGAAACCCAAGTGCCCATGCCAGTGATACACTTCCTCCAAGAGGCCACACCGCCTAATCCCTGCCAAGTAGAGCTACTCCTTCATGGCCTTCAGTGAGACTATGGCGCGTGCGGGGGGGGGGGGGGCATTTCCATTTAAACCACCACACTAGTTGTACTGGCTGATTTTGTGTGTCAACTTGACACAGGCTGGAGTTATCACAGAGAAAGGAGCCTCCCTTGAGGAAACGCCTCCATGAGATCCAGCTGTAAGACATTTTCTCAATTAGTGATCAAGAAGGAAGGACCCAACCCACTGTGGGTGGTGCCATCCCTGGGCTGGTAGTCCTGGGTTCTATAAGAAAGCAGGCTGAGCAAGCCAGGAGAAGCAAGCTGGTAAGCAGCACCCCTCCATGGCCTCTGCATCAGCTCCTGCCTCCAAGTTCCTGCCCTGTGTGAGTTCCTGTCCTGAATTCCTTTGGTGATGAACAGCAGTATGGAAGTGTAAGCTGAATTAACCCTTTCCTCCACAGCTCGTTTCTTGGTCATGATGTTTTGTGCAGGAATAGAAACCCTGACTAAGACACAAATCACACCACCTACTTTTAGGAATTTATATACAAACATAAAAATAATATGTAAATACATATTCACATAATACACACATACATTCCTTTCAGTTTATAGTACAACTGAAGTTTTGTTTTTAAAAAATTGGTCAAGATATTATTTGATTAATTATTTATCTCATCTGTGATTCTCTCAGTAATTAAAAAAAATCCTTATTATAAAATCAACTGGCCTTCAGGACACGATGAGTCCTGCTCCAGTGCAAACTCCCGTCACCCACTGTTCTCTTCACTGGGGAGGTGATGTTCTGTGTTCCCTCTGTGTCCTCACATCTGAAAATTGAGACAGTGACGTAGTTCCCTGCTTTTACTTTCCTCAAGCAAACAATATGCCTTCATTAAAAAAAAAAATCGCATGTTTTTTCAAAATGCTTTTGTTTGGTTTCTAAGTATGTCAGGCTTCTAAGTAAGTGACCCAGTCTTAAGTCGGGGGTTTATTTAATGACCTGCTTCTGTCAAGCTTCATCTAAGCATCAAATAACAACCAGCCTTTGAGGCAGGATTTGTTCTTCAACGCTGGTGGGACCCACCTTCTGGTGTCAGTGATCGCCTTTGGAGACTCAGGCTGTTGTGATAAGGCATCAGAGACCAATGTTTTGGGTTTTGGGGTGGTTGCCACAGGAGAAAAATGCAACAATAGTCCCTATAATCCCCGAGCGAACAGAGAGGCCACGTATGTGGGGCTGTGGTTTATGGTGGCAGCATTGCAGTTCACTGAGGAAGCGGTGGCCTTTGCAATAAATAATGCTGGATCAACAGAATATCCACATGGAAAAACAGGATTCTTGACTTCTATTTCACCCCAGACACAAAAATCGATTCCAGATGAAACTTAACTCTGAGGCGATGGAGCTTTGGAATGCCTTTCTGGATACAGCCAGCCAGAAGCAGCCGCTACAAAAGAAAATGCACAGGAAAAACCAGACCACAGAGCAACACGGACTCCTCTCCGTGAAAGATACTGTTAAGGAAGTGAGGGGGGCAAGCCCGGCGTGCAAGCCCATGTAGCAATGAGAGATTCGTGTGTGTAAAACATGGATTTTATATTTCCTAATCCATCATCTGTATTTCACATGCATATGTGTAAGCCTTTGTAATTAATTACATTACCCAGTAACAATATCAAAGGAAAGAAGGGTGAAAGTTTTAGCGGACATAGGGGAAGACTGCCAAGTGGATAATAAATTCGTGGAAAGGTGCTTAACTCGGTCGTCAGAGAAACACAAACCCGCCCTCCTTCAGCAGATTCCAGAGTGGTTATAGAATGCAGAGTCAGCCAAGGACTGTTGGGAGCAGTGATCTCTCACAGTCACGCTGGTGGGGCCTGTAAACTATTGACTAAGTAGGAAAACTGTACTGTGTGCTAAGTCTAAACACACACAGTTATAGACTGAGTGTAGTCACGTGCCACACAACAGCCATGGCTCCGAAGATACTTCAATGGGCTCGCCTATTACAGCAGCAACCTAGACAGGGTCATGCATGCCGGGCTGGGCGATAAGCCTGGTGTCCAGGCTACAGAGAAGTACCACACGTTTCAGCAATGTACACTGTAGGAAACTGTAATGCCATCAAAGAATGTGTGGGTCTGAACATGGAAGGAAGGGTTACAGGGACATGCTGGCTGACAGACCTTCTTCAGCTCCATTGTATTCTCAGAGGCTCAGGCTGCCATGGCCACAGACCCACACTAAGGATTAACACCCAAGAATGACGCACATGATTTATACAAGGATGTTTGCAGATAGGACAGCACCTCGGATTGAAACCACCCACTGTCCATCAGTGAGATTGGCTGACCTATGTAGGGAGGGAGGAAAAACTGGCCATCATTTCATGGTTGGGATTCCCAGGAGTCTGGGAGCCAGGAGGGAGACCAGATGTCTCTTCAGGCTAGCTTAGTGTCAAGCAGGCACACCCTCCTGCAGCACCCCCCGGACATTCCGCATCTACATGAGGGCACAAAAGCCTGAGAAAAGTACCGGGGTGACTGGATTTTTCCTGAATAACATAGATCAGACCTTTACTTTAAAAAACGATGCTTGCTTTTAATTTTTTTTTTTTTTAGAAAGGTTAACATGCTGCTTTCAATAAAAAATTTGCCTTTGTAAGTATGTACAGGTGGTAGTAGCGCGGACTTACTGCATGTTTGCTACCACGGAACCCTTCCACTTGCTGAAATGACCCTCCATGGCCCTCCATCTGAGCTTCCCCTTCCACCCTTCCTGCTTCCAGCTGGAGGAATCTGGCTACTGTCGACCCCTGGCCATTTTACTGGTATGGTGTGGGCTTTCTGGATCCTAAGTCCATTTTAATTGTAAAACCTTGAGAAGCTACCATCTTGTTTTCTGTAGTGGCTGTGGCATTCGATGCAGAATATTTTAAATTAAGCTTTTAAGTGGAAAAAACAAAAAACAACAAAAAAAAGAAACTCAAGGCAGAAGCAAGTTGTCGGGAAACAAGGCAAAGTCAAAGTTGCTTGGCACACCTGTGGCTGTTAGCTGAGGAATTGTGTACCTGCTGCAGAGTCCGGTTTGCGTTCTAACTCGGGAAGTTTGACCTCAGCGGTCACCTCATATTGTTTTTATTCCCTTCTGCAAAATGCTTAAAAGTGTGACTTTAATGATTTTTTTTTTCAGTTTGCCACCTGTGTCTAAGAGCGGTAGAAACATGGCTTTCCCTTACCTCATGAGTCAAGAGGCTGCCATTGTGCATAGAACTTCTCAGGATCTTCTTTGGCATTCCAGGCTTGGGGGTTAAAGTTGGCCACCACCCTGGTTTCTCTCTCTCTCTCTCTCTCTCTCTCTCTCTCTCTCTCTCTCTCTCTCTCTCTCTCTCTCCTTGATTTCTGTGTCTGGTTTGAGGAGTCCATTTCAGCACAGAGGAACAAATGGACAGGAGCAGGCACAAGTCATGCCGCATCCACTGCCATCAGGACCCAACGTGACAGATGTTCATGCGGGGCTAACTTTCTCCTTATTCAGTCCAGGACCCTGGTGACCCAGAGAAAGGTGCCACCCTCATGTAGGGGAACCTTCCCAACTCAATGAGTCCATTCTAGAAACTCCCTCTCTGACACTCTAAGACGCTTGTTTTCTGGGTGTTGGGAGTAGAGGGAGCCCTTACGGGTCTTTCTCATGCACATTCTCACGTTTATCAGTTTGGGTCAGTTCTGGTGAGGGCAGATCGTGAGAAATCAAGCGTCATCACTCTATAACATGGAATAGAACCAAGATTCAGTGTCAAACAAGCATCCCTTAGCAATCAGCTATGAGGAAATTCCTAGGCGCACAGGTCTGACTAGAGGGAGAAAATTGCAATCCCAAGTTGAAGACTTGCATGATGTTTGAGCTATTGCTGTAGCCCGATCTCTTCCTTTTATAGGGAGGGAAGCTGGGGTTTCCTTGTCTGAATCCCCCACAGTGAAACTGGAACCCAGGTCTG
Source organism: Mus pahari (assembly GCF_900095145.1). Taxonomy (NCBI): domain Eukaryota; kingdom Metazoa; phylum Chordata; class Mammalia; order Rodentia; family Muridae; genus Mus; species Mus pahari. Next base: position 61,856,366 of record NC_034605.1, on the reverse strand, counting down.
TATGGAGTGGTGATGGTTCTTCGAAATGAAGATCTACAGGGCCTCTTGCCCCAGGCAGCCACATCTTCACTGTGGTTTCCACTCAGCCACCATGGCCATACCTTGTTTCCTTCTGTGGACTTGCCCTGAACTCAGAGTTCCTTAGGAGCCTGCTGTGTTCTGCATCAGCCCACATGCAGTCCAGGTGAAATAAATTAGTCCACATGGCTTGCTGTCATCTCTCCCTACAGACTACATGCTCATCCATCAGGTTTGGGAGCCTCCTATCATTTCTTTTTCTTTCTTTTTTTTTTTTTTTTTTTTTTTTTTTTTTTTTTTTTTTGCCAAAGTCTAATTCTAAAATCATTTTCCCCCCTAATCCGATGCTGCCTCCAGATTGTTCATTTTTAAAAAAATGATGTTCTTTCCAGCTGCCTGTTTATCATTATCAGATGGCCCTTCCATAAAATTCTATGTGTGCACACGACTTTCCTCCATACGCTTCCAAGTAAGTAGGTCAAGCAGAGACCTCCCTGCTGCCTTAGGGAGGGACAGTCAGTGTCCATGCTAAGTGCCCGTGAGATATCCACAGGCACACAGGGAAGGGCTCCTCACACCTGCGGACAGGACTGGTCATGTGACTAATCAGATAAGGCAGCAGTGAAGAAGGCCTAGGTGTACCACTGGAAGCAATTGTGGTACTCTTGGGTGGGTAATGTATTGATGCCACCACCCAGAAGACAACCAGACTCAAGCTCTGGGAGGGTGAGGACAGGGCCATGTGGTATTTATTTAAGCCTAGACTTTACTATTTAGAGCAATTTTAGATACAATACTAATTTTTTCCAAATCACAGAGAGATCCGTCTGCCTCTACCTCCTGAGTGCTCGGCTTAAAGATGCGTGCCACTGTGCCTGGCCAACTGGAATTTTAAAAGTGAATTTATTCTCCTTGCTTATACTAGCCACACAGTGAGACTATTCAGGTAGACAGTCACCCTACAGCCCTCTCACTCCGCAGGCACTGTGAAGTTGGTGTTGGCAAAACCGTAGTTTGTGGGCCTGGAGCATGAAGAGTGGTATTCACATTTTTTAACGGGAAGTTGGATGTTGTGTTTCTGTGACCCAGCTTTCTCCACCCTGAGGCAGAAGAATGGCAAGTTCAAGACCAGCCAAAGATTAAACGAGAGAGACACTCTCCAAGCAACCAAACCCAAAACACACTCACCAGATCCAAACCACACCATATCAAAAGCCTAACAGACATCGCCTGTGGTCTATCCATTCAGTTCCTTTAAGAAGAACTTAGTGGCATAGTGTGGAGGGCCAGGCTGTCTGGGTGGCTCTGAGGAGTGTTACAGCAGACAGGACACTGAAGGTCCTTTTATGGGACTGACTTGCTGGCTTCCAGCACTGTCTCCCTCAAGACACACAGAGGGCCCGATGATGCCAGTCTCTTACTCTGCTGTCGAGCACTGACAATTTCTTCCGAAGAAAGAAATCTGGGCGGAGCACCATCCCACTGCCTCCTGGTGTTTGCTTTCTCACTTTTATTAACTTCATAATCAAGGAAGATCTTTCAGACCAGAAAATAAAAACCTGGGTCCTTTTTAAAATAGCAACACTGCAATCATGGGAATGGATGAAATATATTTGAGTCAAGTATCCACCACTGACTGTCTATTAAAACAGTATGCATTGCCAGTTCTGAGACACAGCCTCTTCCCACAGTGCAACTGAGAGGGCATGAGGTTGGAGGATTGCTGAGAAAGGGGCAGTGTGTGCTCTTAATAATGACAAAGTCCCTCCCACAATCCCCTACCAGCCCCTGTCAAACCCCTCCCAGCCTCTTCTTTTGTGGTAACTCTCACCATTGACCCATTTTGTAGGTAGCAATAGCAGTGCGTGTTGGTGTCTCAGTTGCAGTTAAGATTGTGAATGAAACAAAGTATCTATCCTATCTTTCTGGCTACTGAGGGACAGTGTGGCTAATTAAATAATGTCCTAGAGTTCTGGAGACTGATCCTCTGGTCTCAGACCTTAGCTCTACAGCTCACTGCCTCTACTATTTAAGGCAAAACATGCAACTTCTCTAAGAATCAGCCTCCATGGCGCTAACAGAGAAGATGATAATTAATAACCATCCCATAAGGCTGTTGTGAGGGTGACTGAAATTGAAGCACACAAGTCTCTTAAATTAGAAACTGTGAAATAGCAAGAAATTATCATCTTTTATATCTATTCTTACAGGATTTTCCAATTTACGCTTTTTTTCCATTGAGGTTTTGAGTCTCTCTATTTAGCATCTCTCCTGCCTCCCACACACTCCAGAACACAGGCTGCATACAATGGATTTACAAGTTTTATTTGCCACTGTGTCCAGACCAATGCCTGGAATGGAGCCCAATGCATGATACAAAGAAAGTAAGAAACTTTTCAGTGGATTGATAAACTATTATATCTCTGTGTCAGGAAAAGGAGTCCCTTCCTGTCCGTATATGTTGAAAATAATTTTCCACTATGTCTTATTTCTTTGATTTTTGTCTCTTTAATATGTTTTAATAGTATTATTACTTAATGGCTAAGAGCACGGGTTGCTCCTCCAGAGTCCTGGGTTCAATCCTTAGTACCTGCATGGAAGCTCACAACCACCTGTTAACTCCAGTTTCAGGGGACCCCATGCCATCTCATAGCTTAAAGGACATTAAGCACACCTGGTGCACAGATATACATACATACAGGCAAGGTACACACACACACACACACACACTATCTTTCAAAGTCGATTAAAATTTTTTAAAGTATTTGTTTGGTTTATTTAAATTAGATTTTTCTGTGACTCCAATATATTGTTTTTATGTTTCAGTTTTCTCTCTCCCTCTTCTATGTATTGAACCAACAGTCTGGACTGTTAATCAAATGTTAATCAAATGTTCTACCACGCTGGGCGTGGTGGCGCACACCTTTAATCCCAGCACTCGGGAGGCAGAGGCAGGCAGATTTCTGAGTTTGAGGCCAACCTGGTCTACAGAGTGAGTTCCAGGACAGCCAGGGCTACACAGGGAAACCCTGTCTCGAAAAAAAAAAAAAAAGTTCTACCACCAACCTGTATTCTTTTGTTTTGATTTTGACTCAGGGTCTCACCATATAGACAAGGCTGGACTCGACTTCGTTGTATACCCTAGAAGGCAGATTAATGATTAATCTTTCTGCTTTATCCTCCCCAGTGACAGATATTACAGGTCTCTGCCTCCAGGGTTAGCTTGGTGTGTTTTTAAGGACATTTGGATGTCCTTTGCATGCTGGTTGGCCTGTGACTTCACGATGCAAGCACTCTGACCTTTTAACACAGGACTGGTTCATATTCCATAAGATGTGTGGGCTCCTGGATTTTGATATACATAATATTCACAGGGTATTTATGAGGCAGAATTTTTTATGTTGGTATGATGCAATTGGATATGGCCATTCTGGATCCCCGGTTGTAGATAGGTAGGGCAGAACCAAATGTTTACAGAGAGAAGTAAAACATTCAAACTGCGATGTTCCTTTTCTCACATGAATTCTAGGACTGGCTTAAAAAGAATATCTAATTAAGGATCTATCTTATTGGGCTCCAGGTTGCCTGTTCTTATTGTATTCCAGTGACCACACAACCTCCACATGGGACACATTTGTCTTTGCTTCTTCTATCTGTCACTTTTCTGTTGCTGCGATATAAACATCATGGCAACCTAAGGAAGAAAGGGTTTATCCTGCCTCATGTTTCCAGAGGAACTTGAGTCCACAAGGGAGGGCCAGGAGATAAGGCAGCAGGAACTTGAGGCTGAGGGCTCCTGGCTCCCATTGAATGCATGAAGCAGAGAGAGCAACTGGAAACAGAGCCAGCCCTTAAACGCTAAAAGCCCACCTCCGGTGAAGACTTCCTCCAACAAGGCAACACCACCTAAATTCCCCAAACAGTGCCAAGGCATCAAGTGTTCAGATACAGGGGGTGGGGGGCAGGCATTGTCATTTGAGCCTCTACAGTTCTCTATTGTAAAGCACCTTAGCCTACACTAGAGACAAGTGTATGAAGTGTACCGGAGCTCTTTGGCTCACGGATGGGTCTTGGCACTTCCCTGTCATGAACAAATTAGATAAATGGGTACTAGACTAGATCTAGAGGCTAGAACGGCTACTGAGGCCAGAAAGGCCCTGAATGATAGAAGGTCCAAACACATAATCTAGCCCAGTAGACCTAAGGTCATGCAGAGAGGGACAGCCTGTTACCCCAGTTGGCACCAGAGAAGTCTACCTGGAAATGTCATGTTCCAAAGATGGGCAGAGGCTATGAAAGACTGTCCAGCTTCTAATCACACCTGGGTGAATCCATACTTGGTGCTACAACAGCAGAGTTAAGTTGCAATTGCAGAGGCCATGTGACCCTACAGAGCCCAAGTCATCTACCCAGCTGTGACAGACGTTTGTCCATGCAAGCTCTAGCCTAGAGCATAGGTTTCTGCGAGTATATTTTTTTTTTGTCAATTTTGTTCACATGACTATTCCCTGCAACTATGACAGTCCCTGACATGCAGGAAGGGCCCAACCACAGTATATTAACCAATGAATGAAATGACCAAGTGGCTGAATGAATCCATGACTATTAAGATTATTCTTACTTTTTATGTTCCTTCTGAAAAAAAAAACTAAACTAAACAGGATTGGTCATGAAGGCTAGAAATGGGCCACTCAGAGCTTTAGAGAGAGCAAAGTTCACATGGCAGAACCTGGGACTGTCTGGTGGACAGAGAGGGGTGGCACGCACTCTGCCTGCCTCACCGTGGAGAAACTGGCGTGTCTCTATTTTGAGAAATTAAGGCTAATTTTAAATGTTCAGCCTGAGGAAAGCACCCTGACAGCCTCCACTAATGAATTCCAATGGTTAATTACATTTGGTTCTTAGCTTCCCCGTCTAGAGCCCACCAAGCTGATCTTGCTTGGAGGATGTGAAGCTACTCCAAAAAACAAAATGGAGGAAGCACGGAGAGTTTGCTGAGCTCTCTTTGTGCTTCCTTATCAAGTCAGTGTTTTCACTGACAACTAAGTTGAAGGGACAAGAGGTTCAGCTGGTCGTCCTCTGGACCTGTTCAGGTTTCTTTCAGAATGCACTTGGGTGGAGCTTGGTGTTAAGGGAAGTTCCTTCCCTGTCATCCAAGTTTCTAAAATAAGGAATAAAACTTCCCATCTGCAAACTCACCAGTGCACAGAGGCTCTGAGAACTGCAGGAGGAGCCGAACAGCACTGCTGAGGACCAGCTCCACTAGAGACGTGAACCCTCAGAAGCATCCTTGATGGGCTTGCAGGGAGGGCCTGGGGGCCCTCGTGGCCCCCTTTCCTAAAGTTTTTCTTTCTCAAGGAAGAAGAGACATCACCCTGTGACTGACAGACATCATCCTGGGACTGACAAATCTTCTGAGCCTGAAAGTAGCCTCCTCTTGCCATATAGTTGGGGGAGGGGTGCCGAACAGAATACAGCAGCCGTGGAAACTGAACAGCAGACATTGATTTCTCACTTTTCTGGGCCCTGAGAGATTGGAATACTGGCTTCCTCGGTGTCTGGGGAGGTCCATCTTCCTAGTTTGCATCTTCAACGTTTCCTCGTGTCCTCCTGTGGTGGGATTGTAGCATCTGTGCCCCCTATTACAGTGCTAGTCCCAAACACCAGGGCCCTGACTCTCTTCGCAAACATACCCCCAAAGCATCCACCTTCAAATACTGTCCTAGTGGACATTAGACGTCAACATACAAATTCTGGCGGACACATGCGTTCAGTCCACAGCACTGCTCCTTCCCTGCCACCGCACTGACGATTATGACTGACATACACGAATTCCCAGACTATCTGGTAGCTTGGACACACCCCCGCCTTTCTGATTGGTGCTCTCTGTGGATTTAAAGAAAGGTTCCAGGTGTTGCCTCTATCCTGCAGCGGCCAGCCTGTAGCCGCTTTGCTCCATCCGCAGCATCAAGTGGAGAGGAAAACAGACACTGTAGTTACCAGAAGCCAGTGTGAAAGGTGTGGAGGAGAGAGCACAAGAGATCACAGAGGAGGTAAAAGGTCAGCACTCACCCTTCTTACTGTCTCTCAGTATGGATGGTCACCAAGGCGATGAAGTCTCAGCCCATTCTGTAAGTGACATGAAACAGTGCAGCATCTGATAGTGGCTTGCCCCAAATCATCCACAATGGAGGAGGCCCAAAGAGGCAGTGTACCTTCTCCTCCGTAATCTTTTCTGTCTCCCATCTCCGCATGCCTTTCTGTTATGGATTACTACACATAATATGCACCTTGGCTATTCCAATGTCTATGCACCTTGGCTATTCCAATGTCTATGCATCTTGGCTATTCCAACGTCTATGCACCTTGGCTATTCCAACGGCTATGCACCTTGGCTATTCCAACGTCTATGCACCTTGGCTATTCCAACGTCTATGCA
>NC_034605.1:61819193-61849679 GCF_900095145.1 Mus pahari | reverse complement strand
GTCTATGCATCTTGGCTATTCCAATGTCTATGCACCTTGGCTATTCCAATGTCTATGCATCTTTTCTAATCCCTATGTGGGTGAGTGTTGCACTGCTGTAAGGCAAAAACTGAAAAGCAGGGGACAAAGGGGTCCACCCTCTGTGTGGTTACAGTGAGGAACAGAACATGCAAGAACAGTTGTCTACGGTAAGGGGCATAAGAAAATCTTTGAGTTCCCAGTGTAGGTGCTTAATAAATGGTTATTATATTTTTTATTACTAAGACACTGTCAAAAGTCAGTTCATTTTACAACCTTTTAAAAGTAGGAATGTTATCAGCACTGTCCCCTGTAAGCCCTTCACTACCTCCAGAGGGGATAGTCCAGTCTTCAGAGCTGCAGGCTGAGTCCTCCTGCCCATCCCCAGTCATTCGGGCTATGTCCTACTTCCTTTACTTTTTCTTTCTTTTTGCTGGGATCACAAAGGTTCTTGCACTCACTGATCTCCAGGGAGCCCAGACATGTTAAGCACCCAGAATTGTCCTTTCAAAGAGAAGGAAATATAACCTCTTTTTCCAGAAGGCTGGGAATTAGAGGTGACTAATAGCCTGCTGATCTGCCTTACCTGTTGGGCTAGGCCACATCAAGCTCCTACAGCCAGAGCTGGAAGTGGCTAGTAATCTAAATGACACTGAGGTTACTAAATGATGCTTAGGTACAGCCGTGAGCTCCTCCAGTCTCCCCCAGTCAGGACCAGAGGTGGCTACTTAGCCCAAATGACCTTTATGCTATCTACATGACCAAAACCAGGTCAGATCCCTTTTCAGTCCCTTAAGCTAATACAGGCAGCCTATCTCTAGAAACCTTCTTCTTGGAAGACATGACATGCATGTCCCCTTCTTATTGGGCTCTTACTTGTTTAACGTCGCCTCTTTGCTCTCGTTGGGGAAGTCTTCCAGGGTATCAGACAGCATCTCCATTTCCTAGACTTTGCACATGGCATATCAGAGCAGCAAATCACACATAAGTTATTGATGAAATAAACACTATTTCTTACAAGCTTTGCCAAAAGGAAATTAAAGACTGACAGTCTATCAGTTCAGGAGTGAGGATGGCAGGGGGTATCGCATGTGCATGTAGATCAGGATTATAGTTTATCAACAGTCTGTTGAAAATCTGATTAATGGTATTTGATAGTGAGTGGCAGAGAGTAGTTCATTACATTTGTGTTTTGTTTTTTTGTTTTTTTTTTTTAAACGCCCCCAGCAGTTCGCAAGACAATCAGAATTACAGAGCTTGTTTTGGTAAAATTCCTGGATTGACTGTAAACAGAAACATACACACACACCACATACACACATACACACATCTCATATACACACATGCATGCATATACACACGCAGCAAATATACACACACCACACACACACACATATACACATACATACACGTGATATACATACACCACATACACACTCACATAACAAAGTTACTGGTGCATATTGAAGCCCTGCTTCAGGTTTCACAGATGGCAGGACTCTACAAAATGATGGGAGATTGCATGTAGACTTCAGATCTGAAGGTGTGCTCCTGATTGGCTCCTGACAGTATCCACTGTAGAGGAGAGGCGGGCTTTTGTGGATGACGGGTTTTGGTAACATTCATCATAGTTTGGGTTCTGAAACAACATGTCCTGAGATTTTCTCTTCTAATACACAAGGTTCTGGATTTCACTCCTGAAGGGTGACTGCTCCAAAGGGCTCACTCTTCCTTTAGGGGCCTTTGCTCACCCTGTAAACTGCTGTCTCTGGTGACTCCTCTACCCAGGCTGCAGGAAAGCCCAGGCTCTGCTGCAGCCTCAGGGGTCGGCCTCAGGGGTCGGCCTCAGGGGTTGGCCTCAGGGGTTGGCCTCAGGGGTTGGCCTCAGGACTCTACTGTTCATTACTTGGCTCCAGTGTGGGAGGGGTTTTCAGTTTGGAGCTTGATAGAGCTGATGGGCATCCATGAAGCTGAAGGGGAGAACTTGGAGATCTTGGAGGTGGACGGGTCCCTCTGCCAGGATGACGATGACCCTGAAGACACATGGATGCCACAGTGAATAGAAGCTATTTGTCATAGGATATGTTAACTTTGGTCTAGGATCAGGAAAACTCCCACAGCTTAGGAATGGAGCACAGATTGTGAGCTCTTCACTGTGAAGCCAAAGCCTCGCTTGTGGGCTGCAGGGTTTCTCTGGCCGGTGCTGAACTCATCACTCAGAATCTAATGGGGGATCCTCACCTAGTGTTTGTGTCGCTCACTGTAAACCTTCAGATCGCTCATTTTCTCTGCTTGAACTTGTGTCATTGTATCTCTGTTCACCTACTAATAAGTCAAACAAACTGCGGCACATGCTCGTGACATGCTGTGTGATATTTTGCTTTCGGTTTCATCAGAATGCCATATTGCCAACACTAAACTATAAGTTTCAAATGTGTATAAATCCCTTAATCCTCATCAATAGCCAATTATGTCTTATTATGAATTTGTTTAAAGTATTGAATTCTTTAATGTAAGCATTAAAAATGGAACAAATGTATATCTCTATGTCAACATGTCATAGAAACACATACATATACACACACATATATATGTACACACATATATACACATACATTACACACACACACACATATATATATATATATATATATATATATATATATATATATATATATAAACATGCACATACATGCACATACATACACACACACACCTCCCCACCCCCCACCCGCCCCCCACACAAATATACCAGGAGTCTCAAGAAATAGAGACATTAACCTCAACACCTTTGAAGAAGCTGTCTGGGGACTTCCTTTTCTTAAAGTGCCATCATCACGGGGACTTCCATCCTAGTCACTAAGGTGTCAATAGGATGTTACAGCCTTACTGAGCACCAAGGAGCACAAATATACCCACTCCAGCCCCGGTATAAGACCTTGTAGATGGATATCCCAAGGAGCGAAAGCTTTTCCCTCTGAGTTTTGGGTCTAATATTTCCCTTAGCGTCTGGGTGTCATTAAGATCTGGTAGCAAAGTTACAGGCCAATAATATGGCCATTCTCAAAGGTATTCTGGAGAAAATTTGCTTTTAGAAATGACCATACAATTTAGGTAACCTGAAGGTACCAGTGACCAACAGAGCCACTGTTCGTATCGTCTGTTTCCTGTAGTGTCCTCTTCTGGGAACACTGCTGCAGCTGGGTGTGGTGCTCATGTCCAAGGCTGAATGGATGATGGACTCCTACTCATCTGCCCAAATCACTCCGAGGTACCCAACTCTAGTGAGGAAACTGAAGTCAAGCTTAAGATACCCTTCTTGTCTGACGTAACCCAATCAAGCCAGTGAGTGTATCTCCTTGTCTTAGTTAGGGTTTTACTCCTAACGGTGCCACACTCTGGACCAACCATACATGAACCTTCACACTTTTAAATACCTCTTAAAAGATCCATACCACCCTGAGTCCTTTGCCACCAGCTCATGAAAGGCAAAGTTGTATCTCCAGAATGGATACCAGTTTCCTAAGTGAAGCACCCACATCTTACTTCTTCCTGTTTTGGTGAACATAAACATATAACCTTTCATCTTTTCAGTGATTCCTGGTTGTGAAGTAGCAGAAAGAGCCAGCAGGCCCCAGGTGTGCCTTGCATCTCTCCTGACCCAAGTCCACTTTTATCTAATTTTCTCCCAACTCTCCAGCTTTATTGCCTTGATTGGGGTCGGGCTCTTCTGTACTCAGGGACTTTCGACTGTCTGGACCTCTACTGAGGCCCCGCTTCTTTCCTTCCCTCCTCTGGGTGACTTCCCCAACACCTTCAGATGGTCAGACTCCTTGCTGCGTGTTATCATCACATAACAGTTTTCTATGTGATCGTTCACCACAGCTGGAATGGTCCTGGATCTTACTCTGTGATGTGTGCGGTGCATGAATGCACGGGTGCATCTGTGAGGGTCAGAGGTCAGTGTCAGGCATCTCTCTGCCACTTGTCACCTGTGGCTTTGCTGTTTGACTAGACTAGCTGGCAAGTGAACCTCTGGGACACTGGTTTCTCTGGTTCCCCAGTGCTGGGATTATAGGCGTGGGCTGCTATGCAGGACTGTTCAGTGCGTGCTGGGATCTGAACTCTGGCTCACACCATTGTGCAGCAAACACTTTTCTCACTGAGCTCTGCATACCGAGCTGTGAAGTACGCTGTTTCTTTGCTTTCTCCTTCTGTTTAGGTGGGTCTTTTGTAAGCTTTGTACTTGTCTGGGAGGCAAGAATGACTAGTCCCAAGTCATAGTGACCGTATTCCTCCTTCTCTCTACCCTTTACGTCCCCAAATGAGGCATGTTAGTGACAGAACAAGGTACCCTTGGAGACAGAGAAAACATGCTTTGTTTCAAATTGGTTAGATGTGGTGGAACAGGGCCCCAAACTTCTCCTGATAGATAATAAAATGGGAAGCCACAGCCACCCCACAACAGGGCCTGGCAGCAACAGGCGAGGACGCCAGACTTTTGGAGCAGGGCTGATTAGGTTTGTTGACTGAGTGCCCTGTTGCAACGTGGTCTCTGGTAAGTGTGTGGAGCCATTGGTTCCTGAGAAAAGAGCAACTCAGAACCTTACACTCAAGGGATATTTGGGAGATCCTTGCTGCTGGGCTGCTTTTTGTCTCACTTGGAGGCTGAGCAGGAGAACGCACTGCACCGTGCTCATCTGGAGCTGATCTTGTTAAGTGGTTTTTAGACACATATTTAGGAAGTGATTGCCTTGAGTTCCATAGGGTAATTCCCAAGAGATCTGAGACAGTGCTCACTCTCCAAGCAGCACCCGCCACATGAAGAGTGTTGGGTGTTCAGTTCTTCTGGAAAGTGGTGAAACTGAGGCATGTCAGGTTGAGTTAGCCTCAGAAGAATCTTAGGTCCCAGATCGGACTAGCAAGGAGGGGGCTCTATCATCCAGCGTCTCAGGGCTCCTTCCCTTCCAGATCCCTCCCTCCTGGGGCTTCTACTGCCTAGGCCCCTGGGTTGTGGCCAAGTTATCCATGGATAGACTCACCTTCTGCTAATAAACCTGCTTTACTGTCATGTATGGTTTTCCAGTTCCGACACGCCATCCCCTGCATTATCACCACAAAAACAATGATCTCAAGTGTATTCTGAGACATACTCTGGCATGGGAGTGAGCCAAGACCACAGGAACCTATAATAGTCTTATGGGAGAGGCCATCTTCTGGTGCCTGAGGCTGCAATTCCTGGTCTCAGATTCAGATGTCTTAGCACAGGTTCTGAGAAGACTTTAGTGGTTCAACATAACAAAGGGTGCCCTGTGGCGATGGGCCTGTGTCACACCTTCCATGATCTCAGAGTCAACCTACCCTATTCCTGCTGGGCTTTGCAGACTAAATGGTATGTGACTCGCAGAGCTTGCCTTAAATCTGAGTCTCTCTCTTGCTTATATCTTCAGAACAAATGTGGGCACCCCATTCTGGACTCCTGCTGCAGATTCCTCTATGGCAATTGTTAAGCTCGCTCTCTGAGGTATGTGCACAGACCGCTGCGCACCAACCCCTAGGTACTCAGCACCACCAGCTTTAGGCTGAAGCTGGCGTTCCCCGCCAAGTAAAGACGACACTGCTTATACTGTGTGATCTGCGGAGGCAGATTTTTAGCATAATGTCAGTCCCTCATGACAGACATACAAATTAGTCTAGCTCCAGATTTGCAAGAAGCTGAGAAAGATTATCCAGTGCAGGATGCGTTTTGATGCTGAAACTGTAGCTCATGGCTCCAAGGTCGTGAATTCAGACATCGTCTGTCCTCGCCGGGGAACGGGACCCCCAAATCCCAGTTTTCAATTCTGTAAATGTTTAGAAAAAGTCCTGACAGATTCCTCAGACTAAAGAGAGGCCTGCACCCATATGTTCACAGGCAAAGAGCACGAGAGCTGGGCTTTAAGATCTGTCACAGAGGCTGGAGAGATGACTCAGTGGTTAAGAGCCTCTCTTGTTGCTGTCACAGAGGATCTGAGTTCAGTTCCTAGAACCTACACAGTAGCTAACGACCATCCATAACTCAGTTCCAGTGGGTCTGATGCCTTCTTCTGACCGAGGTATGTACCAGGTATAGACATGGTGTGCATACGTACATACGGGAAAAATACTCTATCTAGTTACTTTCCTACTGCTATGACAAGGCACTATGACCAAAGCAACTCACAAAAGAAAATCTTTCATTGGACTTACAGAGGGTGAGAGTCTGTGATGGTGGAGCCAAGTCCCAGGAGAAATAGCTGAGAACCTACATCTTGATCAACAAATAGGTAACAGGGGAAGCCTTAACCCAATGGCACACCTCCTCCAACAAGGCCACACTCCTAATTCTTCCCAAACAGTTCCGCCAACTAGAGAGCAAGTATTCTTGAGCCAAATGGAGTCCATTCTCTATTAAACGACCACACACTCACACACACAAAATAAAATAAAGATATCTAAGGAGACAGTTAAATCTCAGTCACCTATGGTGTTTCGGGTTGCTCGCTAGCTGTGCTCTGAACATGCTCCTGTCTGGTGAGAGACCTGCTGCGACATACACAGCTATAACAAATTCAGGGTCTGGTCACTCAGGAAATGTAGGACTCTAGAGTCTGTGAGAACAGGGCCTCCCTCCCAGGGATGCTGCCTGACTTCTTTCTGACTCCTCCTCTCTGACTCCTCCTCTCTGACTCCTCCTCTCTGACTCCTCCTCTCTGACTCCGCCTCTCTGACTCCTCCTCTCTGACTCCTCCTCTCTGACTCCTCCTCTCTGACTCCTCCTCTCTGACACCTCCTCTCTGACTCCTCCTCTCTGACTCCTCCTCTCCGACTCCTCCTCTCCAACACCTCCTCTCTGACTCTGACTCTGACGCTCTGACTCCGCCTCTCTGGCTCCTCCTCTCTGACTCCTCCTCTCTGACTCCACCTCTCTGACTCCACCTCTCTGACTCCGCCTCTCCGACTCCTCCTCGATGACACCTCCTCTCTGACTCTGACGCTCTGACTCCGCCTCTCTGACTCCTCCTCTCTGACTCCTCCTCTCTGATTCCGCCTCTCTGACTCCTCCTCTCTGACTCTGACTCTGACGCTCTGACTCCGCCTCTCTGGCTCCTCCTCTCTGACTCCTCCTCTCTGACTCCTCCTCTCTGACTCCTCCTCTCTGACACCTCCTCTCTGACTCCTCCTCTCTTCCCAACTTTCCCCAGATGACTGGGATAATCTAAGATTCCCCCAGACCCCCAGATGCTGATGGGGAAATTGGGGCTTTGGGGTGAGGTGTAGAGAAACTGGAATCCTACTGGCCAACCTCCAAATCTACACTTCAACAGCCTCTTCCAAGAGCCTTGTATAAAATACTTTATCTAATGATGTACATCCATTTGAAGTTTTTTTTTTTTTAAATTTACCCTAATTATCTACTTCTGAACACATTCCCTATATCACCCGCACTTCCCACTCTCAAATCTTTTCTCCCCTTTTACAAAGACAGGAGGAGCCACAGAAGGAGAGAGATGGAAAGAGGTTTGGGATATAAACATAATGGTCCTTACTCTTACCAATTGTACTTGATGTGGGAGCATTCCCCCAAAAGAGTCTCTTCTTTTAACTTGGTTAGTCATAAACCAATTTTCTGATCTCCTGAGGGAACCAATATTCCATGTTAGCTTTCTTTCTGCATAAAACCTCATTAAATTTGCTCGGTAATTGGGAAGAACAAACAAACAAACAAACAAACAGGCCCCGTATTGAGAAAATGGATCTTTACAGAAGCGTCTAAGAACTAGTGTGCTGAGCAAGTAGTAACATAAACAAGGGGCACGTTTGACCTAGTTTAAGAAACAAATATTTAAATAACTGCGGTATGTGAACAGTCCCATGCTAGCAAGGCACTTCTCAAACATCTGCCATTCATACAGGAGGCTAAAAATGGACGTATCTTGAATTATACATACTGCTTCAGGAGTACTTTCTCTCTGTTTTACTTCAACATACAGATATATACATATACCTGTCTATGAATGTATAGCTGAGCAAGTGTACACGGTAATGGGCTCTCTTTGATATATCCATGCATGTGTGTTACTGCACTCTGACACATTCATTCCTCTGACCACCTTTCCTAGTAAGTCGGAAGGTTTAGAGGGTGTGTGGTTGTTGTAAATTCAGAGACTGTTTAGTAGAACAAGCGCTACATAGTTTCCACTCATTCTTGAGTGGAGTTGGTGAGTGGGCACAAGAGGTTTGGAGCGGGAAGACTCACACGTCTTACTGTTAAGCACACCTTCAATGTTTGAATGGCCACAGGCATTTCAAAATCAAATTGCTGATAAGCAAGAAAAGTGTTACAAGAGTGAAAGTAAAAGCCTGTGCACTCACAGGTGTGCCCATCTGTTTTTCTTTTCCCTTACACTCAGGATCAGGTACATGGGTTCCACTGTGGAGCTACAAAGAGCACTAACCCCTGGACAGCACCTAGCCGGCCTGAGAAGGCTGCCTGCAGTGGGACTTGGGGACCAGCTGTTTTCTAGGAATCGTCATGTAGAGTGAGCACTGAGTACCATACAACAACATGACACAACACTGAGACTTTTGTTAGGAAACCCTTCTGTGCAGACAGAAACATCACAGAAATGTAGACGTGGAGAAATGTGGAGACTGAGAGTCTGGGGTGGGGGTGGGGTGCTCTGCCTCAACCAGTGTGGCCATGGCCCTATACCTGTGGGCTGTGCTGTGTCCATAATCCTACACATAAGGGCTATGCTGTGTCCATAATCCTACACATAAGGGCTATGCTGTGTTCATAACCCAATGTCTAAGGGCTATGCCAGGACATTCCCCTATACCTAAGGACTGAGCTGTGACCATGACCCCATACCTAAGGGCTATGCTGTGTCCATAACCCTGTGCCTAAGGGCTATGCCGAGAACATCTGGAAAATGGGACAGAAAGAGCCAGAAGATGGGGATGCCCGCTGCTCTATATATACTGTCTGCTACATAGGACAAGGAAGCTGAACTCAGGAAATCTTAAGAATATGCCTAATCAAGACCTACGAAATACAATTCCATTCAACATGCCAATATAGATGGGAAATTTTACAAGGCCTCAGGCATAGATAAGAAGTACCGATAATCAGTGTTGCAGAGAGAGAGAGGAGAGAGAGAGAGAGAGAGAGAGAGAGAGAGAGAGAGAGAGAGAGAGAAGCTACACCAGAAAGGCTCAGTGGACTTTGTTTGTTTGTTTTCTGTGTGTGCTAGGAATACTTACAGAAGAGCTCATGAACTTGAGAAGGCCTGAGAAAGACATGGGAGGAACTGTAGGGGGCAGAGGAACAGGTGGGGATGACTGAAGTACAGTACCCAGGTCCAAACATCTCAAAAACTTAGAACTACACAAAGACATGTTGTGGTGGATGCAAACACAGGAAAAGCTGAGAATAAGTTCTATGACCTTCTCTGCCTCGCTCTTCACTCATAGTTAGGGGGCGGCAGACACACGTCCGGGCCTGGCACAAGCAAAACAAGGCCAGAATGTCTCGATTCAGAGCAGTGTCTAATTCCCTTTGAGGTGGACACTCACCAAGCAGGTACTCAGTGCAGGAAGATCACAGTCCCTGTATGTCTGCTTTAACCTTCACTGCAGAGCACAGGCAACCTAGGGGAATGTGAGGGCATGAGCAGAGCTCCGTGAAAAGCTGGGGTCAATTCTCATGGAGCTCCAAGGACTCTTCTTGAAGTATAAAAATCTGAGGCACACAATTAAGTTATTACACCACAATGTTGTCATCCCACGTGCTTGGCAACTCAACTGAAGACCGTGCTACAAAAATGACCCCAAAGCCAAAGAGCTGCTGTCTGGAAACATATGTAAATCTTAGCACGATGCTTTGAAATAAAAGGAAAATAGGGACGGTCCCTTTAAAGACAGAGCAGCAATGACTGTAGTTACACAGCTGACAAGAGATGCCCCTCGGAGAAAAATCAACAAATGGGCTCTTGGAGGTTTAGTGACTATAAGGTGGGTCCCTCACCATCATCCTTTGTCACCTATGTATCTCAAAGACAGAGGACGTGGGTGTGTTGACCTACGTCTAGAGAAATTGTGTATGGTATGCAGACCCTTCCCGTCACCACACATCTGCAGGGGATTTCCAGTGGGAACTGAGCCTGACAGATGCTATGTGCTCTGTCATTACTAGGTCACAAAACGTTGCACAGAGAAACAGTTGGCTTCCAGCTTGTGGTGGAGGAACAGACAAGGCAACATGGTGAGGTCAGGCTCAGGTTGGCTCTGGGAACAAGACTCGCAGGCTGAGTGCATCCAGAAGGTTTCCTGGGGTGGGATAGTGGACAGTCACATGAATGCAAGGTTTAGTAAGAATTTCATTCTCTCTATCCCCCAAGGACAGCATGCGGTCCCCAGACAGGGCTTGATCTCTTACATTTGTCAGTGAGCCACATCTCTGTGGTCTTGGTGACATGGGGGATCCCTGATTAATGTGCTGTCTGAAAACATACATGAACTTCCTCTGAACAGAGTCTCTAGATATCAACATGTGCCAACAAGGAAAGAATTTGTCACCAACTATGCTCAACAAATATTTATCAAAGAAACTGAGTCTCTATCTGTTCCTGCCTCCCTCCTCTCCCCTCTCTTTCTTCTCAATTTAACTGATTGATCCTTAGGCTTCTTTTCGTTGGTGAGGGACTGTTTCCACCATATGCTCTATCTTCGGCCAGCAACGCCCAGCCCAGTGTTTACAGTTACATTGAACCTTCTATTTCATGGTTGAAAAGCAAGCAAAGTAAATATTATTGTGCCCAGGAAACTGAAGAATTGGTCAGTGGTTCATCTCTGTGACCTCTGCAGTCTTACAGCCCTTTGCTTCCCTGTTAGGTTCTGTTAAGGGGAGGAAGACGCATCAGCTCAGCCTAGTACAGCCACATAGCATCATTACTGTGAGCTTCCAGCCTAACAGGGGAGCTTCCAAGATGTCTGCCTACCGTTGCCTTTCCTGAATACGCAGATGCTCTCACAGCCAGAAAAAAACCAGAGCACGGCTGACCAAGCCACAGGTCTGAAACACGGATGTATTGCGATAGTATTTAAGTACAAAGCAAATAGGATCTATGTAGTTCTAAGACTCATGAGAGAATTGTAGAAGAAGGTATAGAGACTAAGGTGGTGGGCTAGAGGGATGGCTTAGTGTTTTCACACTGCTCTTTCTGAGCACTCATGTAGGGTGCTCCTGTAACTCTAGCACCAAGGCTTCTGGCTCTCTGTTGGTGTGTGTGCGTGCATGTCCCCACATGTGCATTGCTCACACAGACACACAAATAAAAATAATCATAAAAATAAGTTTGAGGCAATCCTAGGCTACAAAGAAGGCCTTGTCTCAAAGGATACTGATTAAGACAAACAAACAAAAACAAAGAAGCAAAAGTCAAACTCATGGAATCAAAGAGTGTTGGTGTGCCTAAAAAATTAGTCTAGCTTGGGGAATCAGAAGCCCCTGTACCTATTCTGCCCAGCAGCCTGTGGAAGCCAGTGGGCCACCATCAGGTAGCAATGGGTTACCCTTTCTCATTCCATATACTCACTTCTCATGAAGACCTAGGACGCATTTAAGGGGAGGAAGACGCACCAGCTCAGCCAAGTACAGTCCCAAACATCATTACTGTGAGCTTCTAGCCTAAGAAATCAGAAAGGTATACATCTCACCTGGTCTGGGAAATGAGCCACCTCTGCTTCATCATGTACAGTCATAAGTGGCTTTCAAAGGTGTGGTACTACTTAATATCTTGGCAGCAACGCTGTGGACTTATAAAGAGATGCAATAAGCATACCTCCCTGAGATGATTGCTTCAGGAAGATTCTGATGGAAATGTATCTCTCCGATAAATAATTCCTGACAAAAGTCCAACCTGGGCATCGATCCACTGGAGAATATCTGTGAAAGGAGGAGATTGGAGAGAGATCAAAGTTCTCCTAAGACCAATTCCTAACAACGTGGGGATTTTTAACAGGAGGGCGGGGAGGCCTAGAGACAAGTGAAGTCAGGTGTGCCCGGGCCTTGGGCTAAATTCTCTTTGTGATTATGGGAGACAGCAGGGGTGTGGTGCTGGGTCTCAGGGCACCTTGTCCTGAGGTGTTGCATGTCACTCCCACGCCAGCAACAGCTACGGATTCTTGGACATGAGACAGAACAGATACGGTCCCTAAGATGGAGCAGAGGGTTGACTCATCAGGGACTCTGACAGCCTTTTCCATCTCAAGCAGCCAAGTTATTGTCTCTTCTCGGTAAATATTGGACAGGCAGGCATGCTTTTGAGATGACAATCCAAAAGACGAAAACACTGCGGAGCATGTACAAGGAGTTGCAATGGACTGCCCTCCGCAACGAGCCTACCCAACCGCAGGTCTTCACTGAAGCCAAGTGGATGGCACTGCTTCAGGGGACAGGCAAAGGTCACCGAGGGCACATCTGGGCACAGTATAAGAGGCCTAATGTTGTGTGACTTAAGATGCCATTTTCATCTTGTATGTACAGGACATAATACACAAAGTTCCTACATATTTTGGGAATGTGTTATGATAATGTTATTTCTATAGAATCCTGGCCCTTTATGCTTCTGCTACCTTGTGAGTTTTAAGAAAATAAATCTTATAAGACTCCTAAGCTGCCATGCTGCTGGTTAGGGTTACTACGGTTGTGAAACACCATGGCCAAAAGCAATTTGGGGAGAAAAGGGTTATGGGACTTAGGCTTCTACATCACTGTTCATCACTGAAGGAAATCAGGATAGGAACTCAAATAGGGCAGGGACCTAGAGGTGAAAGCTGATGCAGAGGCCATGGAAGAGTACTGCTTACTGGCTTGCTCCTCATGGCTTGCTCAGACTGCTTCCTTACAGAAACCAGAATTGCCAGCCTAGGGATAGCACAACCCATAATGGAGTGGTCCCTTCCCAGTCAATCACTAATTAAGAAAATGCCCCATAAGCTGCCTACAGCCCGATCTCATTGAGGCATCTTCTCAATTGATGTCCCACCTCTCTGATGGCTCTTGATATGTCAAGCTGACATAAACTAGCCAGGACAGCTGACCCCTTGTCAATTTGACACACAAATGCAGCGCTGTTAAGCAATCATCTTCTTTTTTTGTTATCCCCCAGATTATACATTAATAAAAGCAAATAACTAGTCAACACATGTGACCTGATAGTGCCACACAGATGTGTAACCTATGATTCTTGTTTTAAAGAGACTGAAAGTGGAATAAGTGTGTCACCAGAGCTTTGTCCCGAGCACCCACAATCTTGCTAAGAAATACCATAGGCTTCAGGTGGACTGTTCAAACACCCAGAACACCCTGCCTTCCTGGCTTTGCATAGCTCTTTCTCTCAATGAACCTCCTATATCTATGGCTCACCACTGTGTCTGATCTCCGATGCACATGGCCTACCACTGTGTATGAACACTTCTGATGATTTGACTCAAACCTGCTTTCAGCTTCCTGTATAGAAACTTGACCAAGTTCGATTAGAAAGAGCACTGGGAATTCAGGGCTCCAAGCTCAGATTAGATGCATCTTTTATACCCAACTGTGAACTCTTAAGCAAATTGCTTAATTCTTCTGGGCCTTGAGAGGCTATACACACTCATACACACACACACACAATTCTAGTCTATGTGCATTCCTTCTAAATGTCAGCTTTGCACAAAATCATCTATAAAACAATCATTTATACTGGACAAAATGCAGCTCCTTGAGACTTTTATAAAATATGATATTAAAAATATTAATCCTCTAGTGACTTAAATTTTATGTTGTTTTCAATTGCTTTCTCGTATGAAATAAATACTGTTGCACATAAAGAGGCTACAGTTGTCCCTGAAACGTCCCTGAAAGGCCTAAGTATTAGAAATGTGGTCTCTAGTGGTCTGGAGGTAAGGCAGTTTAATAAGAGGTTTTAGGACCTTAGAGGTGTGTCCTGGAAGGGAATTTTAGACATCAGTCTCCGTATTTTTCTCTCTTCCAGTTTCTGATCATGAAAGGCTTTGTTCTATCACACTACCACCGTAATGTCTTCACTCACCTCAGGCCCCAAAGCAATGTACCAAGTGATTATGAACTAAAACTGTGCACCAAAACCCCTTTCCTTTATAAGTTGACTTCTCACTGCTATTTATAACAATAGCAGGGAGTTGGCTAAGAAAATAACTTGACATATAAAGACCATTATTAGAAATGTTTACATTTAGATGGAATTTATGAGTCTCAGGGTACATGTGTGTTCAACGTCTTCATGAAATTTTCATCCCAATTGTTCTCCAAAGTGTTTATGTCCATTTACATTTCTACCACAAAGGTACAGAGTACATGAAAAGCAGAGGTCCTGCTAAGGCTTTTTCTGAGTATGGCCATGTTGTAGGAGTAGGCTTTGTCTATATGGTAACCTTGATGGGAAGTGAGAAGTGACTAATTTGATTAGTTTATTCCATAAATACATTTGGGCCCATACGATATAGCAGCACTATGGAAAGTACTGGGGATCAAAAAGCATGCCACTCTGACTTAATAAGGAAAGTATCTGAGCCTCCAGGAATGTGTCCTTTGTGTGGGGAATTTACCTCCCTTTGTTCTCACTAAATTATTACAATAGTTTGAACTTAGATACTATGATCTCATTTTATAGACGAGGAAATGAAGGTTCAGAAAGAACACACTGGTGGAGGTCAGATGGAACCATGGCCTGCCCTTTCCCCCCCCCCCCCCTCGAGGTTTATTTTTTTTTCTTTTTTTTTCTTTTTTTTTTTTTTTTTTCAAGACAGGGTTTCTCTGTGTCATTTTTGAGTTAATAGAATTAATTCACTTTACCACAATTTCTAACTAAAAATAAGGGACCATTTGATCTGTAGGAAATGCCCCCCCCCCCCCNCCCCCCCCCCCCGTTAGATCTTCTCCTGCCTCAGATCACCTTTGCACAGGCAGGGGCTGCTCTGGGGTGGAAGCACATTGGGATTTAGGGAGACTGGAAAACTGTGTAGACATCTGGCTGACTTTCAGATGAGAGACTGAGATTCTCCAAAGAGGAAATTGTTCCTCATTGCTTTACTATCTGGAAATACTGGAAACGCTAGGAAAGGAGTTCTTATGGCTTCTCCCTACTTTATCTCTGGATTGTTCTGGTGAATTGCGTTTGATTATGGATTGCAAGAGGATGTTTGGTTTGCAGTCTCTGAGAGACAATACATATTTCTACCCCAGAGATACGTAACCATGCAGGTGTTGCCTAATGCTGGATTCTGAAGAACTGGAATCTTGAGGGCTTTCCCCATCACAACATCTTGAAAGTATTTTCTCCCTGTCAGCTCCATATTCTAATCCCAAAAGGAAGATTTTGGTACTTGGAATATGCAATATGCCTCCCCCACCCCCCAGCAAGGTGTACAATTAATTCCTCGTGCTCATAAGTAGAATGACTGAGCAGAAAATATCCCCAGAACTTTCAGGAACCCAACGATCACCCCTGCTTGTAAGAGAATGAGTAGCTGGAATTTCCTTCCATTGTTTGTCCCAAATGAGTGTGAGGGAAGTCATCAAGCCATCTGGTCAACCTTCTGTAGTCATTTGTTATACCTAAGAGTAAACTATAATAAAGAGAGAGCCTCAGAAATAAGGATCCTAGAACAAGTTTAAGTGTTAAAAGTTGTAATTTATTTTTAAAAACTTAAAAACTATATATATATATATATATATATATATATATATATATATATATATATACCTAAGTAGGGAAAAGAGGAAATACAGCCTCCCCATTCTCACCCACTTCATGATCCACCTGTGCTTCTGCCCTCTGAGATGCTGAAAGCGTTTGTACAGTCACAGGTTCTTCTCAGACCTGCCCATGTCAGAGAGAAGATGAAGACATGTTCTTGAGATTTGCCTTTATTAGAAAGCAGACCTCTACCTCTCAGAGGCCAAGTAACTTCCTCAGATCTTAATGTTGGACAAGTAGCTAGAATTCAAGATACAGGGCTGCATGGTGCGAAGTCTGTCTACTACCTCCTTATTATGGAAACCTAAGCTCATCTTTGAAGTTAACCCTGATTTCTGTACTATTTTTTTTAAATAGTCAATTTCCCCAAATGCCCTGATATTTCCAATGCCAAATAGGAACCAAACATCTTTCTTAGACCGCACTTTGTTTAATGAAAGAAGACAGAAGTTAATTAATGACTATGATGGATAGAGTTATATGTTGTTCAAGGGTCCCTTTCTGAAAGGATTCCCTCTGCCTTCAGAGAATGTGGTGGGGAAACCTCAGCAGCACATTTGAGTGGTCTTTCTATGATTCGCTCAGACAATCTGCTTATTTGGCTGGCACACTTGGATCATATGTGGATAAATCATATTGGTAGTGGCATATAAAAGTAGTGGCAATGTAGGAGCTTGGCTACGTCAAAAACACTGTGGATATAGTGAACGGACTAGGCTACTGTGCTCTCCCTTTTGTTTGTATTACTTCTTCACTTTCTCTTTCCCAGATGTTTACCTAAGACATGCCTCTAAAAGTGTCCAAGAATGCTACCAAGAATGACCTGAAAAAACAAAGTATTATCTCAAGTAGCCTCACTGTCAAGCTGGGTTAGCTTGGATGCCCTGAAGAGATAGTTAGCCTGTGGGCTGTCTGTGGGAGAATGTCTTTACAATTGATGTAGGAGGACTCAGCCCACTTTGGGCAGCACCATTTCCTAGGCATGTAGTCTTTGAGTAAATAAATCCTCCCCTATGTTGTTTTTGACTAAGATGAAATTAGAAGAGGTGCTGAGAGGGAGCCTGATCTGGGTCTCTCTGGGTCTCTCTGGGTCTCTCTGGGTCTCTCTGGGTCTCTCTGGGTCTCTCTGGGTCTCTCTCTCTCTCTCTCTCTCTCTCTCTCTCTCTCTCTCTCTCTCTCTCTCTCTCTCTCTGTGTGTGTGTGTGTGAATGATAATAAAGGCCATAGCTAGGGATAGCAGGTGTTTGTGTGACTCTTGGTACAAGGCAACTAGAAAACTATTTAAAATGCCACACATGGTGAATTGGAGCAGTATTATCTGGTAATGCTTATGGGGATTCTTACAAACTCGATAAAAGCATCAACTATAAGGTAATGTATCTTGTTGGCTATTGCTAAGCTAAGGCTCTGGGAAAAGATAAGAAGAAGCCAAGAAAGATCATCAACTTCTAATTGAATGCTTAGCACTTTCTTAGTGCTGTATAAAGAGACCCTGTATCCTGGTGGAGGCAAGGTGGCGGGAACATGAGAAGCACACTCAGATCTTACAGAGCATCTCAGTTCCAAACTACAAACTCCTACAGTGGAGAGTTGGTATTAGTGGTAAGGTCCCTCGAGGCAAGGTGAGCACAAGGGGAACAGGTCCTTACCCGAAGTGGGTTAAAGACACAAGTAGCAGCACAAGGCACGCTCATGGGGCAAGACTAACGGGCAAGCTACAGACTGCTATTCAAATGACAAGATTAAAGTAGCAAAGATAAACACCAAGGAGTGATACCTCACCAGAGGTCATGATCTACTGATTTTTGAAGTACATCACCATGGATCAAGCCTACACTCAGGGAAAGAGATTACACAGAATGGGAATATGAGTCCCTCTGGGACCCACGAAGCTTTTGAAGGACATTTCATATCAAACTAAATTCAGATGACCGGCTTCTCAATACTATCAGAAGATAGGAATTACAGTGGTATGAATGGGTCAACATCAATATAAAGGATCTGGAAATAACTTCAGGGAGGATGGACACCAACTAATGCAAGAACTAAAGAGGGAGGGAACAGTTGGTACCTCTGAGTGCTGAGACAAAATATCCAAAGAAGAAATAAACGTGGAAGAGAACCCCTCTTAAGACCAAATGGAGAGTGGAGGTGAACTTTGCAGGTAGATCGCTAAGAGGACTGAAGCTGGAAGCCAAAGGTGGAGTGTTGGAGACTGCTGAGCTAAAGATGAAACATCGCCAAGCCACTGTCCAGCAGGATGGACACTCCAAGATGTTGCAGGATATTTGATCATACTGTAAGCCCCAAGATTGTGTTATTTACTGAAAAACTCTGTGTCTAGCTTGTTCTCTTTCTGCAACCTGTCTGTCACTGTTCTGGTAAAATGGCCACCTCCTCCTCCTTTCCTGTCTATACTGCTTCCTTAAGTAGCTTCTCTTTCCTCTTTCTTCTTGTGAGAATTGTACATATCCTATTTTGTCAAATCTTTCTCTGATCCATTACTTTGTCTGCCACTCAAATTATACATCACTTTCAAACATTGGTGCTTCCTTCTACACAGTCTAAGTTTGCCTTCATTGTTTGGAATTAAAGATGTGTACTAAGTACATACCTTTACAAGAACACCCTTGAGTGGTGGGGCCAAATGCAAAGCAAAATGACTTGTTTAAGAGATAGGAGAGAAAAGTACAGAACAGGATGCAAGAATGGAACTATCATATGCTGTTCATTAATATAAGAAGTGTCATGGCAAGACATGGATAAGAACAATGTCACAACTCACAAAACTAATGTTCTTTGAGTTTGACTATTTTATGAGCTAGATATTGAGCCCAGGGCCTTGTACAGTCCAGTGAAGTGCTAAAACCTGTTACTTAGTATGCTAATTAATAATTAATAAATGATATCAATGAAATAATATAGTTGGTATCATTTTATATAGTACTATAAATGATACCCAGTTGCTCTACCACCTAGAATGGCCATGAGATATTTATAACTCTCTTGTCTACAAGCCATAAAACTCAGCAGCTTCATTCTCCGTGTTATAATGGAATGAGTTATCAACTTCTCTTGGCAATGTAAAATCATAAATAATTTCAATTTGAAGCATATTTCTGCTGACACAACTGTTAATGGAACTCTTAAGAGTACACTGTAGGCTGTGACAACATCAAGATCAATTTCTGACAAATTATTTTGAAATACAAATTTCTGTACACCTAGAGTAAGTTTTCAAATGGTTTTCTGAAAAAGATTTAACTCTTTACATAAAGCATTTTTGTTTGTCTTCATTTGATTTTAAGTATAAATTTACAAATGGCATTCTAATGCCTCCTCTGACACTTGCTGCAATTTGAGGAATTTATACAAGGAGCTAAGATAACTTCCTAGCTTGCATATAATTCAAAATGACTGCTATGTATTTTATTGCTTCATTTTCAGTGTCAAGAAGATAGTCATTTAAAAACTTCTTCTCTTGTTAATAATTGGATTATTGGAAAGTTCATATAAAATACTATTCTTTCTTTTGAATGCAATTACACACACACACGCACACACACACACACACACACACACACATATATATATATATATATATATATATATATATATNATATATATATATATATATATATATATATATATATATGTACTGCAATTAGAATACTACAATTAGAGATTATAAATTCTTTAAAATTTCTAATAACTGCCCAATATGCTTTGCAATGCCAATGTGCATGCTTTTATTTAGTGTACTATCTATCAGGCATAGGATATTTCTGACCTGACTCTAGGGCCATAGTTAACGTTTGTGCTGAAGATAAAAAGAGAGATTGTAGTGACAGTTGCTAAGTTAGCCTCTTACCCAACGTGGCTTCTGTGGAGCCTCCTATGATGCTTCTGTTTTGGCTCAGTCCATCCCGTCAGGGTCAGGAATCAGGCTCCCTGCCTGCATCACCTCTGCTGGTGTCTGCCTGACATCCAGGTGAATTGCTTTGCACTCATGCTACCCACCGCCTGCTGTGTCTGAGAACCGAGACCCATCTTGTCATCTCCCCTGTTCTCAGGCATTGCCCCTCAACTCACTGGACATAAACACACAAAGGCAGAGATACAGGATTATAAAACAGTTAAGAATTTCACAACCGGGCTGGAGAGATGGCTCAGTGGTTAAGAGCACTGACTGCTCTTTCAGAGGTCTTGAGTTCAATTCCCAGCAATCACATGGTGGCTCACAACCATCTGCGATGGGGTCTGGTGTGTCTGAGGAGAGCAATGGTGTACTCATATACATAAAATAAATAAATAAATAAAGAAAGAAAGAAAGAAAGAAAGAAAAAGAAAGAAAGAATTCTTAAATTAAGAAAACAAATATTAAAAAAAAAAAAAAGAATTTCACAACCATATTGACAAAGCCTTACGACCTGCATGGACCCTTCTGTGCCCACGGGAAATGGGGCTTTGCTGGCCAGATACAGGCTGGGCAGAAACACCAGGAGTACAAACAGGGAGGGACTCCAGGGGCATTTCTTCTTCAGTATTTCTCCACTGACAAAGCTGGACAGAATGCTATCTGACTGGGAGATGTGTTTATACAGTTCAGCTCTCATGCCACACAGAGGAGATAAAAAGTTGATTTAAAAGAATTAAGTGCCACCCTAACTCACTGTGGAGGATAGTGGAGTCTGTGAGACTGAAGACCCAGAGATCTGTTCACAAGAATCGAAGTTTGGTTCATGCAATTGCTCCCCGTGAGGAAGTAACTGCCCATATGCGCTAGATCTGAACAGTCAGGTAGAGGGAGGATGGCCACATCCATATGCACTAGATCTGAACAGTCAGGTAAAGGGAGGATGGCCACATCCATATGCGCTAGATCTGAACAGTCAGGTAGAGGGAGGGTGGCCACATCTCTTCCTGGTTTGGTGAGAAGTTTCAGGAAAGTAAAAGAGCGAAGGAGACGAGTAGGAGATGTTCCAAGTGGAACAGATTGGAGCTGGAGACATCAGCCTTAACTCATGCGTGGCTTAATATAGAAACAGATGGATATATACAACGGTATTTATATGTGTGTGTGTGTGTGTGTGTGTGCGCGCGCGCGCGCGTGCGTGCGCGCGTGTGTGTGCATGTGTGTGCGTGTGCGTGTGTGTGTGCATGCGTGTATGTGTGTGCGCACGTGTGTGTGTGTGCGTGTGCATGTGTGTATGTGTGTGTGTGCGTGTGCATGCGTGTGTGTGTCCTTGATCTGTCAAGTAAGAGAACATAAACCATCAATATATCCAGGCTTAGCCCTGGAGTTGTTTCTAGTGCTGTTCTCCAATAAATGGAATCAGAGCTTCCTAGAGAAATGGATAGTCTTAGACCTAAGGCAGGAAGTAGAAAAGGTATCTCAGAACATCTGTGGAGAGTGGAATACAGACTGTTCTCAAACAAATGAACAAAACATCCCACCCTGGAGAGAGCCATGATGACAGGTGTAAGCCCGGATAGGTATGACAGACAGACAGACAGACAGACAGACAGACAGAGATGCTCCCCTCTACACTGGGAAAACATCACCACCTGTCCTTTAGATGCTCTCTTCCCTTTGCTCAGACCTAGCTAGAACCTCAAATTAAACCCCACCATAGGGTAGGTGTGAGAGAGAACACTTTGGAGCTGTTCTGGGGGGGGGGGAGTGGGTGTCTGTGGCTTTACCACATTAACTTTCTCTAGCAAATCCATCCATGATCTTGGCCTCTTAATCACACAGCAGCTCAAGTTCCACTCTGATGTAAACACTTCATTCTGGGTTGTTGAATTGTTTTCCTTTAATTAAATGAAGGGGGGAGGTGCCGTTATTTTCAACTCTGCACAAATTACTGCTCAGTAGAAACTGAATAATGTATTGTAAGTAGTACTTATTCTATTTATTAGGCAGTCTATTGATGCATGTTGGTCTTGTTCTATTTTAGAGGCACTGCCATGGTAACTGGTCTCCTGACAAAGGCCAGTGTCAGAGCAGAACTTGAACATACAGAACTTCAGATAACTGACAAATTAAAGAGCTAACCTCAGATACAATTTAAAAGGCTGTGCTTTACACAGGTTTAAATTTCTCCATGAAGTTGCAAAGCTCTGAGAGGTAGTTCCTGGGATCAGCTGGGCACAGCTGGTCATCATCAAAGCTGTAGAAGAGAGTCCCTCCATGACCTCACAGCTCCTGGTCCCCATCTGTGGCTCTGCTTCTTGTGCCATTTCGGCCTTTGGGTCAAGATCACAGCTTTAGTCAGATAGAACAAGTTGGTGTTCAGCTTTCAGCGAGGTAGAGTGGCTCTGGGTGAGTGGCTTCAAGTCCACAGACATGAAACCTCATCCCAGCTCCACCCCAGCCTAGCTGAGTGCCCACTCTGGACTGGGTTTGTTCTCTCAGGACTTGAGAGCTCTTGAGCACCTTGAACACTAAGCATGGTCTCCTTGAAGCTGTTGCCACAGGGGAACCAGAGAATGTTCTAAGTGACCAACCCTCTGCATAGCTAACAGACCCTAGTGGTCACTACGAAGAAAGCTCCTATGATATGTTGACATGGTATCCTTAATGTCTATAAGGACCCAGAGCCATGTAAGAAGCCAACAAGAGCAAAAACATCGCTCACAAAATTTCCTTTGAGTTTGGCTTTTAAAAAGCCTCATTGCTTCTTAATTTCTCAGTTGTGGAGAGTAAGTATTAACCACAAAAGTGACCAGGGTCCCCTCTGTCATCTTCAACTTTCCTCCCACCTGGCTTAGGGGGACAAAGGAGCTCAAATGTGGTGGATGGCTGTGAGCTCCACCATATTTTCTACATTCCAGGGACTGGAAAAATCTGTTCTCACTTCCCAGGTCAGTTGTCTTGAGTCTTCCTCCATCTAAAAAACAAGGTGTTTGTCAGTTCTCAGGGGGTTCTTCCTGTGACTGATGTGTAAGGAACTGTATATGTTCCATGTGGGAAGCCATGGGCCCAGAGAGAAGGCTGATGGGGAAGGTTGACGGCATGGAATCTTGCAAAGACCTTGCCCAAGGAAGAGAAACCAGGACACAAAAGGCAGAAAGAGAAAAAGCATGAGGGATTTTCCTAGTTATCAATGAAATGGCCTCTCGTTCAGCGGGAGTGGAGTCTGAAGATTTTCAAGGAATCCCAGCTCCTGCCCTGAGTCAAGCTTTCTCACCCCCACATTTTAAGGGGTGGCTATGGACTCCGGGCAGCCTTAATGCCTCCTCTCAGATTCTAGTCAAGATCCAGCAACAGAGCACATAAGCCACCTCCTGGCCCTTGGCGCCTCTGCAGCATCACAATCCTTGTTATCTCATTCGCTGGCTACCTTTCACCTCTGCTCCCAAATGGCCCCTGGTAACTCAACAGCAGACACAGCCTTCCTTTGTTCTGTCATCCCTTCGATTTTCCTGCATTGATAATGACAATCGACCATTTTTGCTTAATTCTACTTCTATATACCTCCCCCCAAAACTGCTTTTGCCACAAACAGTAGAAACCCTCGCCTTGCCACTCTGAGGCCTTTTGTTTGGGGATCCCGAATATTTCCAGTTAGTCAGCCATCATGCCAACTCTCACTTTCCTCCCTCGTTTAATCAGTCCTTACTTGAGGCTGTGAAGTATGTCTCCTTGCCGATGACACATCTGCAGGGGCATGGGGTGGCCTGAAGATTGGGGAGGCGTGGGAACAGCCGGTGTGGGACTGAATGCCCCAGGGAGACTGTTCAGGACAAAAGGCAGATAAAGTCTGTCTTGTCACATGCTCTAGCCTAGAGGGTAGAGTTCATGACTTGGAAAATTATAAAAGTAAAAGAAAATAGGGCTTGAATGTTCACATCTGAGGTGTGGATGCATTCTGTCAAGAGAGAACTGAGTGGAAGGAGTGGGATGTGGTCTGACGGTTCTTAAAACAAGACTGGAGGAAGATCGGGAAGGGGTTCTGTATTTTTAGGGGTGACAGAACACTTCCGGCCTTTGGAGGCTTGATATGTTAATTATAGGACCCGTGGATGTCAGCAGAAATCTTTTAAAAGAATAACTTGAGTGCCTAAAATCCCCAAAGAGCACAGAGACCGTTTTTAGAAATGGCAGTCAGAGAAAACAAAAGTGAAATGCGCAAATGCCTTCTACGCACACTGGTGCTGGGCAACCAGCTCCTGGGCTCTGCTACCTCCCCGCCCCCCATGCTGTTGCTAGGAAACCAAAGGGCTACACTTCCATCATCTCCATACTTGCTAGGAGATTGAGTAATTGGTGTCTGGATGTGAGTGTACTGTTCCAAAAATATCTCTTTGAAAAGACATGAGAGGGATGCAGAGCCAATAGGTAGGATGACTGAGGGTGGAGTAGGCTGTGTCCCTTAAAGGGCAGAGGGTTCTGATGGACACACCTGAAGGCAAGGAGGGGGAAGTTGTTTACAGCCTTCCCAGATTCGGTGTCAGCCACTGCCTTGATATTTAGAACCCATTTCCTGAGTGCAGGCTAGACATCAATCGGTGAAGACGACCAATATTCTGGGCAGGGGAGTCAATAGTGTTTGTGATTTTTCCCTTACTATTAAAAACAGTAAAGCTAAGAGACTTTTTCTGTTTTATTCTGTAGATTTTTAAAAGTATAAAGCCATACTCGTTCATACATAGTAAAACTAGTCTCTTCATCTGTTGCTACTAGGGCCACAGCTGTACGGTGTTTGAAGTGAGGAAATCAGAAGTGATGCCAGACCCCAGTTCCAGCAGCTACTTAACCCCGTTGTGACGCAGGCACATGATCAGTGTCCTTCTCTAATCCTGCCTCGGTTTCCTTATGTGAAACAGAACAAGGTTTGGCTAGAACTCCAACTCACACTCCAAATGTTCCTATTTTGGGTTTGATGTCTGGTCTACCTTTTCCCAGTGGCTAAGGGGAAATGTTTCATTTCTTTGTGAATGTATACACTTTGCTCTTTTACACTAATAAGAACACATCCAATTGGTTGGCTACATTTTACCTGTTTCCTACTATCCATCCCAATAACAATTGCCAGGAGCTTTGAGAAATAGGTTGAGGAGCACAGAAAGTAACTTCGAAACTGTATCCTTCTTGCTTTTCATACTTGTCCTGCAACATGTGAAATGTCCAGAAATCCAACTTGAATAATATCACTCTTTCCTCACAGATGAAGGGAAGCCAGGGAAGCATTTGAGACTTGTGAGCTCGGTTCCCTGGTGTCACACTTGAAAACTGCTAAGCTGATGCCTTCCCTATGGGCCACGTGCTTTTGTGTTCTGAAAATGCATCAAGAATTGGGAAACTTACAGTCTGGTTCCAGGTCTGCACATGCCAAGTGGGGAAAGGCAGCCGGGAGTCCTCATGAGACAGTCAGAAGGGAAATGCCGGAATGCATGGACACACACTTTATGGGATGCAGAGAGAGTGCTGAAGCTGCTGCATCTTTTCACTGTGTTCCTGAGAGAGCTATTCATTTATTCAGCAAGTATTTCTTTGAGGCATTGCTGCTGCCAGCCCCTCATTAGGCATTCATTCCCCTGATTAGGTATTCATTCCCCTCATTAGCTATGCAGTCACATGGTCCAGTCACATGATCAGTGTCCCTCATCATTTATCTTGTGCACACAGTTCCAGGGAACAATGAGGCTTATTCCGACAGCACCACAGGCAAGATAGCTCCCCCCCTCCATTAAATTCTCCCCATTCTCCGAGGCTAAACCTTTACCCACTGTGAAAAATTCTCTCAAATCATTCCCACGAGTGTCTGTCTTATTTTGTTCTTGAACACTCCCAGGGACACAAACCTCAGACGCTTTATTTCCTGTGATAATGAATGCCAGTGTCTAACCATCGTGCAAGCAGATGTTCCTTAGGAAAAACAAATAAAATTAAAGCTATCTTTGGGTTAGCAAATTCCCCACCTCCTCCTTTGGCTGAGCAGGCAAATAAGCAAGCAAGTTTTTCACCTTTTCCTTCCATTGTTCTCCTTGGAGATGGTGAGGTCAAGTATCCCATGGAACACCCAGGATTCCTTATTTTACTTTATTTTATTTTATTTTCATATGAAAGTAAAATCTTCAGATGGATCTGATCATGCATGTGTGTGTATGTGTGTGTAAAATGGATGCACAAAACTGTTTGCTATATTGACACACTGATGTGAAAGAGGAGACAAACCTCACTATTAACCTTTCTGATCCCTTAAAAAGTTACTTTCCTTTGTGCTTAGAAAGGAGACCAGGCCTGCAGAGCTTAGTCTGAGCATGGGCTCTGGGACTGAGGAGGAACCTGGGAGCTGAGGAGTGGGAGTTGACTTCTCTCACTGAGCCACAGGACTTGGCTTTTCTTCTTCCCTTTCTTCTGGGGATTTGGCAAGCATTCTGGGGTTTTCAGTAGAGGGCTAGATGGAGAGGGAACAGCACAAGGGAGCCATAAAGAAGTGCCAAGTAATGATGAATAAGTTCTTCTGTGCCCTCCCAGGGGGTCTGAGACCATGGGCAATAGTTGGAAGGGGCAGCTGTTGCTTTAGCACCACAAAGTCCTTGGCTAAAGGCACTGCAAACTGCAAGTGGACCGGGAGGTGGAGGGCAGAGTTGCTCAAATAAGTTTCCTCTAGTTAGAGCTTGGCCACCACTCCCTGCCCCCTCCCACTGCAAGGATGTCGCAGGATTGCCTTCTCCCACACAGGAGTCCTGCAAACCTGCGATGCTGTGACAGATCCCAAAGATTCCTTCTGGTTCACATTCATCCTCTACCTTGTGGCCAGAGTTAGAAAGGCCTCTCCTTGTCTCATAAAACAGTTAGGTCCTCAAACTAAGGGAGCATTAAATAACTTTACAAAATAAATTTTAAAAGTCAGTTGTAGAGAAGCCTCTCTCCAAGACACCATCTCAAAGACACCTGTCTACTCCTGCACAAAGCACCGTGACCAAGAAGCAAGCTGGGGAAGGAAAGGGTTCATTCAGCTTACACCTCCACATTGTTGTTCATCACCAAAGGAAATCAGGACAGGAACTCACACAGAACAGGAACCAGGAGGCAGGAGCTGATGCAGAGGCCATGGAGGGGTGCTGCTTACTGGCTTGCTCCCCCTGGCTTGCTCGGCTTGCTCTCTTATAGAACTCAGGACCAACAGCCCAGGGATGGCACCACCCACAATGGGCTCTCCCACCCTTGGTCACTAATTGAGAAAATGCCTTATAGCTGGATCTCATGGAGGCATTTCCTCAGGGCAGGCTCCTTTCTCTGTGATAGCTTCAGCTTGTGTCAAGTTCACACACACACACACACACACACACACACACACACACAAAACAGCCAGTACACCACCATAGAACTATTTGCATTTTGTGAGTTTCTGACAAAACTCACTTTTATCCGGTCTGGGTTCATCCTGAGAGGCGGGCTGGCTGAAATGGAATGTGCAAGAGGAAAATAGAAGCCTAGACAAAATTCTGCTCAAGGCTCCAAATTTTAATAACCGAACTCTGTTTAAATAACATGGAAAGATCCCCAGCCCCCTCCTAAGTCGCCGGTGGCGGTCCGATCGTAGGCGGGCCCAAGGGATCGTAGGCGGGGATGAGTGTCTGTTGACGTAGGTGGTCCAAGGATGCTGCATTCTGAGAGATCTGGGGTGCTGCATTCTGGGAGATCCGGGGAGGTCCTCTCGGCAGCAGCTCTCTGGTGGGCCTCAGCGCCTGTAGGGGGCTGGTGTTTTGAAGGAGAGTGATTAGTGTAACAGCAAGGTAGGCCTGGCAGCAGCAAGGAGGTGGGAGACCCCAACAGCGTTTAGGCAATAATTTTTTCATTTCCAATTGTTATGGGGGGTGGCTAAAAGAAATGTTTAACATTTTATATCTGGGAACAATAATTTCTTTTACATGGGGAACAATGATATTATCTCAATTTATTTACAAATAAAACTTGCCATTGTCATTCCTGGACTTTTGTCTGGATTCCCTGGGGGGTCTCCAAACTGAGTCAGAAAGGAAAATGACTCTGTTGACATGAGAGCTTTGAAGTCGTTGATGATGTTGAACTTCTGGGTTTCAAACTGTGGATTAGCACACCTGAATATAGACTGGAAGCCAGTGCCTACGACACAGCTGAGATGTGGGGACTCTAAGACTCAACAAGAATGACTCTCATAGGCCTGTGCCCTGGGCACATGAAAACGCCATCACCCTCCCATAACCATTTCCAACTTTGCTAGGCTTAGACTTCAAGCTCCTGAGTGGTCAACCACCCATCCACCAATATGAAAATGTTAAGTAGGATTTATAAGTCAGGAGGCATTCTAAAGTCACTGAAAGTTGTGTTCCCTGCTGCTCAGGGCTGTGTGGGACTGTACATAGTCCCCTGGCAGGACTGAAGAGGAACCCTGACCAGAGGCAGCTGGGCTCCCATCTTTATCTGCACTGAGGTTCTACATCCAGGGCAGCATTTGGCTGCTGAGATGGTTGGGATTTGCAACCAAGCCCTACCATTCCCTAGGACAAAGTTTCTCAACCTCTGCTGAACATTAAAAAAAAAAAAAACAACAACAAAAAAAAACAAACAAACCTGAAGATACTGAGAAAAAAAATGTATGTATCTGGGGGGGTCAACCACAGGCTCTTGGAAATCAATCCTTTGACTATAATATTTTACCTTAAGCGTTTTTCTTTTCTTTTTTCTTTTTTCTTCCTTTCTTTTTTTTCTTTTTTTTTTTTAGATTCTGCATTGATTCTCTCC
Organism: Mus pahari; assembly: GCF_900095145.1. NCBI lineage: Eukaryota > Metazoa > Chordata > Mammalia > Rodentia > Muridae > Mus > Mus pahari. The sequence continues at coordinate 61,821,119 of NC_034605.1, read as the reverse complement.
CATGGGGAAAGCAGGAAAGCAGAGAAGAACTCTTGTAATATGACTCTTGCCAGAAAAACAGACCTGCCCATCTAAAAAGCCAATGGATCACAACAAAGACCAGCTTGCCCAGACACCTCCAAAGCTGCAACAGTGGTACCCCAGTATCCTGGGGGTAACCAACAGCTGGTAACCAACTGCCATCTAGTTGGACTTAAGTCCTGGGCAATAGGAGGGAATTCATGCCTAGTGCTGTAAATGTTGCTAACCAGCTGTGCCCGACGGGGTCACGGATCCTACAGAACAGCTTACTATTGCCGCCTTCTTAGAGTGGTATAATGTCTAACTCGGTTCTAAACACTCATCCTTACCCCACAGGTAAGTGTAGCTCTCATCCCCTCGTCACAGACATCCGTAAGTTACCAAACTTCAGAGAGAAACTGGCAAGCCCCAACTGATATATCTATAGTGCAATTCCTACACCCAAAGATGCGTGATGGGTGTAGGAGCCCGAAGACAAGGGTGTTTGCTTTTAGAGTGTTTCCTGTGTATGGTGAGAAAGCCGCACCCATGGAATCTCAACCATATGGACGCCAAAAAACGACCTGCAGAATGGCAACACCTCATGACGTCGCAACATTGATAGGGGGACATTCACAGGGCCCCAATCCGACGTGAAGAGTAAAGTCAATTGACTGCTGTCAAGTGAGAAAAGAGAATTGGTCTTCAACAAGGATAAGCCCTCTGTGAAGTAGAAACTTCTAGTTTCTTTGGAAAGTCAGTTATGTCAAATGATGGTCTGCTGGGGCACACAGGTGAAAGGATGTTTGCCTGAAGCAGACACAGGTGAAAGGATGTTTTGTTATAGCAAAACACTTGAAAGGAGCCAAGTTGAAGGGGCATAAACATGGGCCCACAGACTATGGGAGATGAGCACTGAGCATTGGTATACCTCACTATTCTTCGCTAAGGACACGTGTGTGTGTGTGTGTGTGTGTGTGTGTGTGTGTGTGTGTGTGTATTGGTCCGCCTTATGTAGCATTGTTGAACTCAACTTGTGGTAATGATGCCAGACAGAAACTTGCCCAAGAACTGCCCGTGAGGTTCCTGTACCAGCTTGCTCCTTCCATGGCCTTGCTTCATACTGGTTGGTGAGCCTTGTGTTTTCTTCAGGATTGAACTACTGCTGCTGGTTCAAGTCTGGTGCCGAAAGAACTGGACTGAAGCTGCTGGTACATATGTGGTGTCTGCCTGCTTAGAGGACTGAACTGTAGCTGCTGAGTCATATTTCATGTTCACTATTGGACTGAACTGCTGCCAAAAGAGATCGAACTTACCCCCAAAGAACTATTGCTGAACAGATCCACTTCCTCATATCCTAAAAACTTTTCTACTACCTCTGCTGAGTGGTGGGTTACAGGAGAGGTTGGATGTTTATAAAAAGTAGGTTGCAAAAATTTTATGCCCACACCTCTGTTAGGATCTTTAACTCCAAATGATCAGCCTAACACACACACACACACACACACACACACACACACACACACACTACTAAATGGACTAGGGGGATGTTGTTGTTGAGGGACGTGTGTGTGTGTGTGTGTGTAAGAAAAGGTCATGAATTTGAGAGGGAATTGAAGCAAGGAGAGAGAGAAGGGGAAAATGATGTAAATTCAGTATTCACATGTGAAATTCACAAAAGAAAAATTAGATTTAAAAAAAAAAAGAAAGCAGTACCATGAAATTTGAAAGCTGAAAAATCAAATGAAGCAGAAGACAGGGCAAAGGCAACTGGATGCTGGATGTTGGGGTGACCCACTATTATAAGGTGACCTTGAGCTGGATGCTGGATGTTGGGGTGACCCACTGTTATAAGGTGACCTTGAGCTGGATGCTGGACGTTGGGGTGACCCACTGTTATAAGGTGACCTTGAGCTGGATGCTGGA
>NC_034605.1:61818323-61819158 GCF_900095145.1 Mus pahari | reverse complement strand
GTTGGGGTGACCCACTGTTATAAGGTGACCTTGAGCTGGATGCTGGACGTTGGGGTGACCCACTGTTATAAGGTGACCTTGAGCTGGATGCTGGATGTTGGGGTGACCCACTGTTATAAGGTGACCTTGAGCTGTGTCCACGGGTATGCTTATTCTAAAGCTTTATGTACCAACATTTGGAATATGTATATTTAGCTATACTTTGCTTTCTTTCATTAGCTTGGTATATTGACTTCAAGTCTATAATTTTTAATCAGTTTCTTTGCTTGCAAGGTTTATTTCTGGAAGACAACAATTATTTGTATCTTGTTTTTAATCCCATCCATAAGTCAAGTTAATGATCCTTCTTCTCAGATCTACAACGTCTGGAATTATAGGTACATGCCTTTCTTGGCCTTAGTTTTATTATAAATTGAACCTAAAGTCTCTCTGAAGAGAAAAAAAATAAGAATAACAGAAGTCAGAATATATTTTCTTAAATTCTTCTATAAAATTAAGTAAAAACATACAAATTATAGCTTTAGGCTAAGAAAGCCAATATTTAAATAACATAATTAAAAAAAAAGTCAACAAAGTGACTTAAAACAATCACCAAACTAACAACAACGACAACATGTTAACAACAACATGTTAACAAATGGGAGGGGCTCATCAAATGTATACTTAAAATAAATTTTACATAAATAAATTTATGTAAAATAAATACATAAATACTGTAAAACTAAGTCATGTCCACAAAACTTTAGACTACTAAGGGTAAAGAGAAAGAAACGTCCAGGAAGAAAGAAAGGAGGGAAGGGAAGGGAAGGGAAGGGAAGGGAAGGGAAGGGAAGGG
>NC_034605.1:61798030-61818258 GCF_900095145.1 Mus pahari | reverse complement strand
GATCACACAAGACTGTATTTTCCAATAGTCACACTGGAGTCTCAAAGTCGATCCAATTGTCCCTTTAAAAATTCCAAGGAAATTGCCAACCTAATACTATATATTCATTCAAATTGTCAAATAAGTTTTAGGTTATTATTAAAATATTATATTGTACAAAAAATAATCATGGTTTATTATACACTTCAGATGAGAATAATATCCAAAACAGCATAAAAAGATGAGTAGGGATCTAACTTCATCTTCTAGGAGATAATTCAGTTATTTCGAGGAAAAGGGTGGAAATAGATCCTTGAGTTTTTGGTATTTGTTGGGGTATATGTCTGACCATAAGGAACCTGATAGCCCTGTCCCCAGCTGTCCTGGGGAGAAGTCAACTTTAGGAGAATAACAGTGAGGGCTTCTGATTGTGGTCAAAGGTCCAGGGGATTGTGATGGACAATTGTCAGTCAAAGTTTCTTCTTCTAGTCCTTTCTTCAGTGGTTCTTCAGAGACTTAGCTTACCCCAGGGAGAGAAGGCACTATAGTGACTCTTACAATTGACTTCTCTCCTTTAGGGTTGGAATCAGGTGGACCCTGGCTTATATGAAATAAAGTGGCATTTTGTGTGCTGGGGTAAACAGCCACAGACTCATATCTGCAGGAGATAAAGGCTCTAGCTATCTTTATGAGTTGCCATGTTGCCTGCTTAGTTGTCAGCATGTAAGTGTGACCTGTTAACATGATAAACCTAGCCTGTCCCCCTAGAAGAGAACAACATAAGAAAACCATGTAAGAAATAAAGGTAGGGGTTATGTGTCTAATTTCCAAAGAAATCAATATGACGTGGTCTGTTCGTGTAAAGGTCATTGGTTTTTTGTTGTTGTTTCTCTTTTTCCTTGTTCTGGGGTGTCGTGGTTGACTGAAGATCGAGCTTCTATATGGACACCAGTATTTTTACATGGGGGAGGTAGCAGGCCCAACTCTCTAATGCCCAGACCATGGCTGTCAGTGATGAAAGGTCCTGGGTCTTCCATTCTCTGTCATCCGCTGGTGTGAATAGAGTCAGGGCTGGTCCTCAAGAAAAGCGCACCCTCACTTCTGTTTTTGACTTTGCAGTCTACATAAGGTCAAGGAAAGACAATTCCTGGTCTACACAGGGGGTATAATCATGGATAAAATAAATCATGCTCACCTGAAAGAATTTTCTCTGAACCACGCTTTCATTATGAACCTGTAGGTAGAGGGCGGAAACTCTTGGACCTTGGACCACACACAGTTCTAGCAATGGGAAACGGCCAGTTAGAGAACTTACAGAAAAAGCTGTCAGTATACCCCAATGCTAACATCTCTCTGTCTCTTGCTCCAGAACGCCATGCTGGAGAGTTCTCCCCATCCATAGGCTCATCCTTCACCAAAGTGACAGATGACAACTACAGGCACAGGGTAAAAGCATAACTCCCCAGAAATTCTCTACTCTCCTTGGCTTCATCTGCTTGCTAATAAGCCTGTTCCTACCAACTTAGGCCATGAAATTATTTCTCTCCAGTCTTCAAGGGCCCAGAAGCCCATATTAACCTCTCGGTTAACATTGCTGGCTCTGACCCTAGCCAAAAGTCCTCCTTATCCTAGTCAGGCACTACATTGCTATCTACTGTCTGGAGCTCCGAGAATGTAAGGAGTTAGTAAATGAATCTTTCTGGTTTATAGTAAACACAGAACTCATGAATCATTTTCTTACAACTTACTTTCTTGGTCAGTTTTAAATTCTTGGTGATGGAGATCCTGTGTCTATAGGAGCCTTAGCTCCTAGGATGGGTAGAAACATTGTGTGAGCTAGATATTAAGTGCTATGCATTGAAGACCTGGTTTCTGGCCCATGATGGTACTGGGGTAACCTAAGTTTTATGATGTGAGGACAGGTATAAGGAGGTGAGGTTCACTGGGTGTAGGGTGTGCCCTGGGAAGAGATAATAAGATGGGTGGTTGCTCTCTCCCCTCCTCCCCTTTCTCCTCTTCCTTTCTTTCTGCTGTCTCTGTCTGTCTCCTTTTCTCCTATTTGGCTACCCAAGGCATACAGAACTCTTTTTTTTTTTTTTTTTAAGATTTATTTATTTAGTATATGTAAGTACACTGTAGCTGTCTTCAGACACTCCAGAAGAGGGAGTCAGATCTCGTTAAGGATGGTTGTGAGCCACCACGTGGTTGCTGGGATTTGAACTCTGCACCTTTGGAAGAACAGTCTGGTGCTCTTACCCACTGAGCCATCTCACCAGCCCCACACAGAACTCTTTTGCCATGTTTTCCTGCCACTACCAGTTCAAAAGCACCAGCACCATGGGACCATGGACTGAAACCCTGGGGCAAATAACCCTTGTTTTGCATGTCAGTGATCTCGGATACTTTGTTAATTAGCTCAGTTACTTTGTATGCTGTTAATTATCAGATACTTTGTCACAGTGACAGAAAGCTGACTGACACATCCGCAGTGGTCAGAACAAGCCTCGAATGCAGTTGCATATATGCTTATGAAATAAGGACCCAGCAAAAAAGGCACATGAACAAGAAGATACACATATCCTGGAAGGTAGAAATTGCTGTGAGGTACCCAGTGAGCATCAGAAGCAACCAACGTCTGGAATGGTATGGAACAGGTTCTCCCATGAGCCTTTGCAGGGAGCACATTCTTGCCAACCCTTTCACTTGCAAACTCCTGGGCCCTAACACTTTCCTCAAATAAACTTGTGCTATCCTAAAGTAGCTTATTTGTTGTGGTTTGTTACAGCAGCCACAAGAAACTAATACATACACCTATCACCCTGCGCATATAGACCTTCCTTTCAAATAGGTGACTTTTGCTAAAACCCAGTGAGCCTGCTTTAATATAGTAACTAGGAGTACTTCAGCATCCAGGTTCACGTTGAAGAAGTTAAGCATCCTAGGGGTGCACAAAAGGGAAATTGGAGGAAGAAAGGCTAGATGGGTACAGACAAACAAGTGAATGTTCTAGAACACATGACTTCATGCTTCAAGCATCCATTGGTATCACTGTAATTGCAGCAGTGATGGAGATATGGAGATATGAGGTGTGGCATAGCACACTTAGGGCCTTTACATTTAGTTACAGTTGGTCAAGGTATTAGGGATTACATTTTCTTCCTGAATCCACTTTTCTTGAGTGAGATGTATAATCCTGTTTGAAAGTTTGAACCACATGCAGCTCTGAACTTCCCAAGTCTCTATTCTATCTTAATTTGGGAATATTTTGCTAACCTAAGGAAATACACATTCTCACCACCGAGGGGAGGTACACAAGAGACATTTAAGGATGTGAGTTTGGAGTATCCACAGCTAAAGGACATAGTTCTGCAGCTTATGCCAGGAGAGTCATTTGGACGCTTCTTATACCTACCAGAGTGTCAAGAGGAAGAGGCCAGACACTGCAAAGGTGACTATGAAGACCTGAGAAACACCTCCACCTCTGGGTTTCCCAGGGATACCCCAACTCGGGGCTGCTACGACACACTCAGAAGCTCATCTGTGCCCGCTCTTTCAGAAACTACAGGTTTGTCTTCTCAGTCTGTTTAGTTCAGCAGAGTTGCCACTAGCCTACCCTGGCCTTTTAAGTGTACATTAATTGAAACTGAATACAATTTCATATTCTGTCCTCCGTTCACACTGGCCACAGTCGAAGACCAGCGAGCTACATGCAGCTGCAGGATACCACTCTGGAAAGTGGAGGTGGAGATTCTATATGATGTGTGAGTGCGACAGTAACTTACAAGGTAAATTAAAAGTTCAGGTCTTTGAGGTCAGAGCATCTCCCTCTCAGAGGCCGCTGCTCTCATGGCCTTTAGGCAGTCAGTGAACACTGCAGGTGTCCTCATCTGTGTCCTCATGCTTTTAAAAAGTGGGCCCTGCCTGAAGGACATTCTACACAACTTTAAAAAGTAAGCATTGCCACTTCCAACCCCTCTTGTGGAGGATGTTATTTATTGTAAGACATCATTTTTTTTTTTATTATTAAATACACTGTAGTACAAGAGACATTCCATGTCAGGTTGAGAGAAGCTGGTCACATGATTTACAAACAAACTATTTTTTTTTTTAAACACTGTATTCAGGTGTCACTTTGAAATCAGCCAAGATGCAATGAGTCTCAGTAAAACACTGGACCTCAAAACGGATTGCAAAAACAAGTAAGAACCGGTAATAATCGGCACAGAGACATCACATTAAAGGGAAATAAACCAACGGAAAAGACGGAGTTCTAAATACCAGGTCACCAGTGAAGGGGAAATACATCCGCAGAGAGACGTCGAGATGAGTGTGTATGGCCCGGGTATATACAAACATCGCTCTGATGCTTAAGCAAATGTAGGTATCCACATCTCTAGGCAGATTTGTAGGGGACGCGGGGAGCAATATTTCACCATAATATGTTCATTCCTTAAGGGAGTACATATTTAAGATTCACATTTATTTCAAATACCTTGTGTTGAAAACATTTCCAGCTGTTGTATACATTTTTGAGCAACAGTAAGCTACACGAGCTGTAAGACAGAGCCCCCATCCCACCCCCCTCCATCAAATTTCCCTTCTCCATCTCCCATGGTTTTCCCTCTTGCTCGAACCTATAGCTGCAAGGAGCTCGTGCCGCTTCACCGAGCTTGCCGAACATCCGTCAGCCTCCGCTCGGATCGTTTCCTTAACTCACAGACTAAAGAAATAAAACGAACATGGACCTGGCCCAGAATGCGTAGGTTGCAAAATGACGTCCTCGTCTTTTCCCGTCTCGGCTCCTGAGACGCAGATCAAGATGGCAGCATAGTTGCTAGGAGGTGGTTGTGAGATTCACAGTGTTTCACTTGCAACACATTTACATAAATGTAAAAAATTGTTTTTGCTTCATGTTGGTGATGAATGGACTAAAAGTTGATAAATAAATAAATACATGAATAAATAACGCCGAAGGGAAAGAAGTGAAGGGCCGCAACAGCTGAAAAGAGTTGAGAACCCTGAACTTTAGCAGCAGAGATGGATTCCAGCCCTCACAACAGCCACGCCCTCCTGTACTACTATTGGCTTAACCATCAGCCATACCCTCCTGCTCTACTATTGGCTTAAACGATAAGCCACGCCCTCCTGCACTACTATTGGCTTAATGAATCCCTCCCAACTCAGTTCTTTACAATAACATCTGAGATTCCTGTATGAAGCATCACAACCTGAGTCTCTACATTCCAGTTATACATTGAGAAGAACTGGCTTTCACTGCAAACTTGGACATCTGGGGATTTAGGTCAATTAGCCATTTCCTCTGTTGAGATTTTCTTTAACCAGGACACAGGGCCAAATGGAAAGTCAAGTTTGAAAACTGAAGCCCTCTAATAGTGGATGAGGCATGTGGGGGGAGAGCAATGACGGCACACGGGTCTGTGCTGCCATTTTAGAAATTAGACGTGACTTAATGCCAGGTACTACTGGCAGTGCCATTTGCAAAAGGAGAGGCTCAGGGAAAGACTGCCCTTGACCAGGGACCCCACTGTCCAGTCCTTGAGATGGACAGCACTGCACGCCCTGGCTCTTGCTTGCCGTGTGGATGACCGGTGACTTTGAGCTGCACGTCTTGCTATAGATGTTTTGCCATCAGCCTCGAAGACACTTGCCTCCCTACAGCCCTGTAGCTAGGGTCTAGAATGCTTCGTCTCTGAGCCCAGTGTAAAGGGCATAGAGCCAGGAAAGGTAAGCATGGTCCAAATGTGCAAGAAGAGAAAACCCACTTCTTCCCAGGACTTGGACACAAGGAGACCATTTGTCTGCATTTCTCCTTTGCAAAGAGCCAGAGAACAGATTCAATGTAGAGGATGGCTTTCAGTCAGTTGTTTCAGGGAAGATGTGATTTTTTTTTCAACACATCTTCCATCCAAGGACTGCACAGAGCTGAAAGTGTGGTGTAGTCCTTACCCACACTGAGAATGGAAATAGGAACTGCCACATGACGTTGGAAAGTTTTGGTTACTTAGCAAATATTAAGCAAATTATTCATATTGCACCCTATTTATAATTATTCTATTACCATTTGCCTATATGTTTATACATAAACACACAAACACACTACATGTGTGCATTTGTATATGTATAAATCAAGTGTTTATAACATATATTATGTATATATTTATATAGAAGTACATAAAAATGTCACAAGCGGGGCTGGTGTGAGCACATGTGCATGAGTTCTGACAGAACCCTGGAGAGCAGTGTTTGAAGCGTTTTCTAAATGAGGCTGAGCGCAAAGTTGGGAGTCAGCGGAAGCCAGGAGCAGAAGCACGTGATGTAACATCTCTTCCGCGTGCACTGCATTCCGCGTGCACTGCATTCCGCGTGCACTGCACAAGTCTCCTTCTGCTCTAACCCCCCACCCTGCCTCACAGACACGCTGCTAGCACGTTTCCTTCCCGGCTGTCTTGTTTGTATGTTAGACTTCGGTGAAGCCTATGTTTGTCCTCTGAGTTTCTGAGTCTCCATTCCCTCACCAAAATAATATGAATAATTTGACAACATATGCAAAAAGCGCTCAGAGGTCATCAAGCAGCTGAGAAATGGATCGGATGTCAGACAGGAATCGGGGGAGGTTTCGGTTTGCTAACACCGGTTTTTTGTTTTTGTTTTTGTTTTGTTTTGTTTTTTTGTCATCTATGGAGAGGGATACATTTTAGAACAAGAATGTTTCTTTTCTAAAACTTAAAATACCATGAGAAAGGAGATAGCAGATGAACAGTGACAATTATTTTAAGGTGTCCTTGACTCACCCAACTACTTTAAAAGAAACCAAATACTCTTTAATGCTCTGAAATCTGCACATATTCTTGAGACAACAGAGAGACTGGTAATAATAATAATAATTAATAACAATAATAATTAGTATAAATAACTGTAAAAATTTGCACTTGCATAGACACTTTCATTTTAAGACCTTTGAGGACTTGCCAAAAAGTATAAGGATTCTCTCTCTCTCTCTCTCTCTCTCTCTCTCTCTCTCTCTCTCTCTCTCTCTCCTCTGCTCTCCTCTCTCTCTCCTTTCTCTTCCTCTCTCTCCTTCTCCACCTTTCAATCTGCTCTTTTTTCTTGCTGAGGAAAATACAACCTGGAATGGAATGCTCCCACATTCTCAGTAAAGCCCTTTGGTGTAATCCTGCATGGGCTCCCCAGCCTTGGCCTTTTCCGAGGCTATCCTCTCCTCTGCTGTCTGCTGAGCATCTTGCAGCTTTTTCCCCCAGGGCAGCCGGTCAGACTCGGAGGGACAGGCCTACGCAAGCTCATAGGTCATGGCTGGCAGAAGCTAGAGGAACGTGTACAAATGTGCCCTTGCCTTTCCGCTGCCCCGCGGTTCCACAGTGCCTGACAGTACCATGGGTGCTTTAATGATCTATACCTGACGGTATAGATCACAGAGATATGGCTTTCGTTATATTATTATAGGTATTCTGGAGGGGTTTGTTTTAATGGATGAAGAGGACAAAATAGTTCCCATCTCTCATGGGCCAGCACAACAGAAAGGGCCAGGGCATCTGCCTCATGCCACCGCTCGCTTGAGTGGGCCTCCGAGATTGCCTTCTGCTCTCTGTCAATTTACACAGGTTTTTAAGTTTCATTGTGAGGACCGGCTCTCGGAGTTTCTGCTAGAAAACACAGTGCTCCAGAAATGAATGGGCACACACAGAACTCTTGCACCTTCAGAAATAAACACCAAATAAAATGTTCTAAGGTGAATTAAGTCACTCCCTTCGTATCTGGCTCCAGTTATAAAGGTGTCAAGTTTATCGAACTTCCCCTCACAGAGGGGGGACAGAGAAATGGAAACACTGGTCTCCCTTGGTCTAAATGACTACCCAAATAACTGTAAATTTCTATATAAATTTACCCTCTCTTTTCGGAAAACCAATGACCATGTGTGGGAGCAAATCCCCAGGCTCAGTCTGGGCTCAGCCTCCCATCAGCCATACAGTGTCAAGGCTTAATTCATTTTTTTTAAACTTTTTAATGGATTATAGTTAACAAAAGAGCATACTAGTAGTGAGTACCTTGGAATGAAACCACTCTCCGCAAACAGCCCCGAGCAAGAGACTTGGTCGGAGCGCACCGAACTTAAACTCAGGTGGTGTCCCAAGAGAGCTCCCCTCCCCCTCGGGGATGGTTCGTGCCTGTCCTGCAGCCTGGCGGCTTTGAGGTGGGTGAAGAGATCCAGGCTTCAGCATGCCTACTCAGTAAACCCCTCCCCGCCTCCTGGAGAGTGCCTCCAGCTACTGATCTGGTCACCATTCCCGAAGTTGCCTAGGTTAGACCTTTTATGGATCTGCCCTACTAATCAGGCACCACAGCTGGGACAACGGTTTCTGCAACACAGGTGCACATAGGTATCAATTGACAAAGACCATGCACACTTTTGTTTGCACAGTTACAAGACAGGTGAGAGTGGAAGGTGGGGGCTGGGGGAATTGCTGTCTGAAAAAGTTCAAGGTAAGAGAAACTCGCCTCCAAATAGAGAGCGTCTCCTCTCTTTGTCAGGGACTTGGGTTTTCCTGAAATTATATCTGAGCAAGAATCTATCTCCTTCGATGGAACTTCACAAAAGCTTGGCAGAGAACACTTGAGAAACAGATCAACTCTGTCACTGTGCCCGACCACAATGTCTGAATGTAGGGTGTGTTGTCCGTCCAGGTCCCCTGGGAACTGTCTTTCCAGTGCGAGCCAGTATCTGTAATTAGAAGCTCTGCCCGTGATGCAGAGTTCAACATCCTGTGTCCTCCTCAGAAAGGTGCTTGGGGGACGGAGCCAAACATGCTCCCCCAGCTAATGGCTGCTGGGTTTTCCTAAGCACGACGGACTCCCGACTGATCCGATGGCTTGCCTCTGTCTCGCTGATGCCGTGGTTTATGGTAAAGTTTCTCTCTCTCTCTCTCTCTCTCTCTCTCTCTCTCTCTCTCTCTCTCTCGTTTTCATTTCCCACAGATAAAGTTTTCCCAGATTATACACAACTTTTCCTTCTCACACATAGGCTAAAACCACCAGAAAACAATAAGAAGAGTGATAAATAAATAAATAATAAATAGAAGTGAATCCATAGAAATGCCCCATGTCTGTACATCGGAAGTGACAGCTTAAGTCAGATGTTTGATTTTTTCCCTTTTTTTCATCCACGTCAAAGGCAGGAATACAACAAGGCATTGTTAGTTGTGGTGGGCAAACTGGAGTGTCTGCTGATATAACAAATTAGGTTTGTTAAGGCCTTTGTCTATGTACAGTTAATAGGAATGCAGAAGCCAGATTGGTCAAGGAGAGAGACTGAGGGCCATGAAGCAGTGAAGACCAGAAAATAAATAAATAAATGAATAGATAAATAAATCATAAATGGGGAAGGGGCAATAGAAAGAAACAATCCCAAGGGAGAGAAAGAGACGATGCCAGAAGTGAGTTAATACTGTCTGTGGATGGAGAAGCACACACTGCCTCCCCCGAGAGCCGCTCCTGGTCCTGTCAACACTGTCAGAGCAAAGGACAGCAAGGTCATGACGTCAGCGGCAGTCAAGAGGTTCGTCGTGTCGGCCAGTCTGAGGAGGGCCTTGGGAAGGACGGTCTGGGCAGAAGGAGGACCCTAGCCTAGGATATCCAGGTAGACCGGAGATGCCTTGGCCAAGTTCTGAAGGAGGATGTGGATGCTCTTGATGTTCTTCCTGGTGTGTGGTTCCCGCTGCCAGCATCCCAGCATGAGCTCATACACCTCCTGGGGACATGTTCGAGGCCTTTGAAGTACTCTTCCCTGGGTGATGCACTCTATCACCTGGAGGGAGACCAGAGGCAGGATTAGCAGGGCAAAAGCCAAGCCTGTGGGAGGAGTCTGCGCATGCCTGCGGGAGGGAGGAGCCAGGAAGGGCCTCTCCTTTCTTTAACTCTAAAAATCAAGCTGGATTACATTGCTTACTTCTGGATAATTTGTGTTTGTGCAGACACAGGTGTGTGCTGATTAAACCAGGACAGTTAGCACATGTGTCTCCTTAACCATTTACCAACAGAGAAGGAGCTGATACGGCCTCATAGTGGAATAACTTTGTAGGTGTGGGCTTACTATGTAGCCCAGGCTGCCCTTGAACTCATGGCCTTCTTGCCTCAGCCTCAGAAGAAGCCTCTCTCATTGTTTGCTCACTGGGAAGAGAGCCACGGCGATTTCACAAAACTGGGATAGGCACAAGGTATTCACAAAGGGTCGTTTAAATTCCACACAGAAAGTACCCCGTGTTTCGGGGTTTACCAGCTGAGGGTAGAGCCTGGGTTAGTTTTGTGTGAGGTGCTGACTGACAGGGACCCCCTAACGGCAGACGTGACCAGGCTCACCGGGTATCAGAGCTGAGTCTAAAAACACAGGCATGGAGGTGAGGGAGTCTGGAAACACCTGACAGAGGCGCTAGGCTTCAACGCAGACATGCTGCTGGCAATCCGTATCCATCGGCTCCAGATGTGCACCCAAACAGCAGCAGGCTGGAAGTGCGCGAGGAAGATGACATCTGTACTGAGCATGCGCAGATGTTCCTCCTGTCATTACTCCCTAAACAAGCTGCAAGATCGCTGTTCGCACAGCATTTGTGTGTACTGTTCCTGTGAGTAAGCTGGAGATGACCCACAGGGAAGGAGATGCCCGGGTTGCTTGTGGATAGCACATTGTTCGGTGTTGGAATTTGAGTGTTCTAATCTGGTCGGGGTGGAGGTGGGGGTGGGGTGGAGGTGGGGGTGGGGGTGGGGTTCTTGGAACCAATCCCCCACAGAGAAGGAATTGGAATAGGCAAACAAACACTTGAGTTTTTTTCACCAGTAGTTAATGTTCTAGCAGGATCTGAAATCTCTGGAGCAGTGCAGGAACTCTTGCCAGGAGGAGGGACATGAGCCACCTAGGCTGCCCTTAATTTGTTGGACGAGCAATGTAAAATCATTCCTCAGCCCTGTCATTAGAAGGAGCGAGGTTGGGTCAGAAAACACAGTGCCTCTCTTTCTCCAATATTATTTAAACGAGGCTGTGAAATTCAGGTACACAGCTGTCTCTCTGGGAAGAGCTGCTGACTCAAAGTCACATAGGATCATGTCCCGGTTCCCAGCTCAAGAACCCTCAGACCACGGCTGCATCTTAGATTGCTGCTCTAGTAGTACTCGTGTGTGTGTGTGTGTGTGTGTGTGTGTGTGTGTGTGTGTGTGTGTGTGTGTGTGTGTTTGTGCATTGTGGGGTAGGATCTCTCCCCAAATATTGCCCACCTCATTGTTCGATAGCTGATACCAGGGCTGCTTGCCGTAGGTGAAGATCTCCCACAACACAACTCCCAGGCTCCAGACGTCACTCTCGGTGGTGAATTTCCTGTACATGATGCTCTCTGGAGGCATCCATCGGATGGGCAGCATTGTGTGACCACCGACCTGTCGGGGAAGGCATCAGTAGGAGTGTCAGTCATCGGAACCAGATCGGAAGGTTGCTGTGGGGAAGGTGGCTCTTTCAAGGGACACTCAGGTAAAAGAGCCAGAGGGTAGAGAACGGTCAAAACAATGTTTAAAATGTTCTTTGCAATTCTCCTTTCCTCGAAGCCAGAGGTGAGCTGAGGGCATTCGGTTGATGCCCACTTTGGATTTACAAAAGCCCTCATGTACTTCCTGTTGGGGGGAATCAACCCATCCATTCATCCTTTAATCAACGTGATAATTTTGACCAAGATAGCAAGCAAAGGTTTCTTCATCCCAACCTAGTGGTGCCCAGGATGGAAGTTACTATTTCCATTTTACTGACAGGCAACCATGGTACGTGAGCTATATTTTTGTACTCAAGCTTTAGACTCTCCTCTATCATAGGTTGATCCTAACTTAGTTTGTTAACAGCAACAGATAAATTTACTTTTTTTAAAAAAAAGAAAATTACCCATTTCAGTAAAAACAGAAGCCCCAGCAATCACCTGGAGATAGCGTTAGTTCAGCCACAGAAACTTGATGACACAATGTTGGCAATCCCCTGGCGCTACCGAGGCCACGGGCACAAATAGGCAACAGCCTGAGTTAGTTGTGGTTCAGGCTGCAGAGCATGCAGAAGCCCCGCCCAGCTTTCATTCTCAATGTCGATTTGTGGACGTGGAAGCCCCGCCCAGCTTTCATTCTCCATGTCGATTTGTGGCTTTTTACACAAAGGAAATGAACCTGCCCAGGTATCAGACGACATTTCCGCCTAGGAAATGCCATAACCCATGTGGCACAAATCCTGACCAACCAGAAAGGAATACTTGGTAGTATGGTACTGTGTGGCTACCCCCCAGCTGACCCTCCATCTCCATGTGGAGCTCAGAACATTGACCAGGAGAAGCTGCTGAAACACATGGAGGGCCCAACACTTCCCAATGCTCAGAGGGACTCATGGCCCCAGGGTTAAGTGACACCCCAGGACCTGGAAGCTTTGACCAGGCAAAGTGAACACTTCTCTGTGCTCTGGACAGGTGGAGGCTCATTCTGATGCTTCCTAAGCCTGGTACACATTCCCCAGGCCATATTCCAGAAAGGTCTGAGCACACTGGCACACCCATTTCCCAGTACTTGGTCCGGCCGTGCAGCACTCCTGTCTCTGTGTGTGACATTCTCTCAGAACACACTCGGAAAGCTCTCTAAGGTTTACAGACATCTGCCCACTGCTTTATCCAGTTTCACGAACATGCACGGTGCTTCACTGAACTCTGAAGATGAGACTGTGTCACCGATTACCGTATGTCCAAGGTGATGCGGTGACCCATGGGACAGACAAGTCTAAGGTCTAGCTGTCCTCCCTGGCCTTTTTCATCCACACAGCAGACATTTTCTGGGGACCTCGTGAGGCCCTAAATACAGTACGTCTCATTACCATGAAAGACAGATCTCCAGGGGTTACAGTGAGCCTTTCAGAGTGACAGGTCACAATCTGTGGCTTTGTCTTCTGCCTGTGCTAAGTCCTAGTGTTAATGCATCTGAAGGGGAGAATCTTAAGCAACGAAGGTCAAGTGTCTGCTAATATTTCTGGGAAGGTTTAGGGTTGGCACCTATCTTTGGGTTCCTTCCTCTGTGGGTCTTTCTGTGAGAGCCATTTATAAATGTACTTCTCAGAAATCCTGAAAGACAAAAGACTAGGGAAAAAAAAAAAAGAAAAAGAAAAAAAGAAAAGCCCCCAAGAGCATGGCAGAGGAGCCAGAAAAGCCTGGAGCTAGATGGGGAGATTTTAGTAGAAAAAAAAATCATTTGTTCTCTGGAAATACTCAAGTTATAATCCAGCTTACAATCAGCACGCGTTGAAGTGTGAACCAAAGTGTCGGGTTTTGCACACCAGCTCCCAAACATAAGAGCTGCCTCAGTCCCCTCGGGCCTGTAGCTTGGCCCTTCTTGGAGATCAAATCACAGAACACGTTCAAGCATCTGAGAAGTTCAACAGATGAGAAAGGGTTTAAGTTTTCCAGTGATGAAGGCATATCATGTATCTGTGGGAGGGAGGCCCCTAGAGCCAGACATCCGTAAACTTTGGGGTGTGCTGATTTCGAGAGCTTCTGGGCTTTCTTGCGTACCCACAGTGCCACGCTGTGTCCGTCACCGATTTGTGAACAGAGGCTTGGGGTTCTTTTGGCTATTCCCAATGTGGACAGCGCTGACCGGTAGTAGCACTGTTCCGTGTGCTAGTCAGTCCCTAAACTGTGGGTGAGAATCGACACAAGGGACTGCCATATTCCTCAGCTGCCAGCGACTTTAAGGCGATACTGATGACAGCCCCAAGTGGACCACAGGCTCTGTCCCGGTTTGGTAGTGACCAAAGAAAATGCTCTTGTTTCCCTCAATGTCACTCAAGTCTCGATGTACATGTCTCCCCATCACGAGATTTCTTTTCTGCTTAGCTCTTTGGGCCAGATTCCCCCCCCCCTTTTCTCTTTATTTCTTTCAGGTTCTCTGTGGGGATTCCTCATGTGTTGTATAGAGAATACTCTCTACTCTGTATAGAGAGTTCTTCTTCTGTCTTCAGACGTGTGAGCGATGTGATCCAGCCTAACCAGTTCATGCAGAACCCACTTAGAATGACGCTGCACAGCCCTTTTTGGCTCTGTCCTCGGGATTTTCGGGAATGCCACAAGGATAGACCTGCTAGAGGAGCAGTCCCGGTGGTAGCAAATTACTGTCATGTTTCTGTTGTCAACACTCCCTGGCTTTCAAGCTGTACAGAACTACCATCTCCTCACAGCAGAGCACGGGGAGTCATTGGTTCTGAACTGGACTCCTTGGCGACCTGCCCTCATGCCCTTGCTTAAATATTTGGGAGACTGGATTTAGTTTTCAAGTGTGGCACTGAGAGGCTGAATCTCTGCCCTGGTTGCCCACTAGCCAGGGGTACTGGGAGATGCTCCAAGAGTCAGGGTGGGGCAGGCTGGGTGTCCTTCACAGTGGGCAGGCTGGAGGAACAAATGGGGAGATGAACATCTAGTTAGCAGCATGGCTGACTGAAACATGTGATTTAGAAACTGTTTCTAGTTCCTGATGTGTTACTGACAACCATCCTGGGCTGGTTCCTGTTGTTCTGATTGGTTAAGTGCACAGGGTTAGGGTAGCCCTCGGATACTGCCAGTATAACAAGGTATGGTATGGTTCTGTAACTACAAACCACCACTTCGCATTGCTAATCATCCACTCCCTGATAGCATCTCACCCTCCGCAAAGAATCTCCATTCGATTATCCCAATGTATCCAACAGCTACCCTCCGGAGAAGGTACTCATCTAGTTTGCCCAGAGCCAGATACAAACCGATTTCACTTTATTCTGGTGGTTTTCCTGATGGTCAAACACGTGTTCTATGCACAGCCAGAAAGCTGAGTCATGGATGCTCGCCCAGGAAAAACTTCTTCATACTTTTTTGCAAGGTCTGATCTCCCCGTAACCAAAGTTCCTTTTGAGGCAGGTTCATACGCCTAGGAAGCCTTCCTTCTGTTGGCTGTTCAGGGCCCTTAGTGTAGCTACGAGAACACATCAGATGCTGCTAAGGCATTACCTTTCCCAAAAGGAACACCACTACACCACTAATAAAGTTAGTCGACGGGGTTGTTGGTGAGTAAAAGGTGTTTTTTTTTAAATTATTATTATTATTATTATTTTACAAGTGCTGCTGCTTTTGGGGAAAGATTCATGGTGTGTTCTTCAAGAGGGATTCGTATTTGCTACTCTCTGTCCCAAGTCAAATTCTTTCTCTTAACAACAGATCAAACAAAGCCTTAGTTTAGATGCAGGGAAAGTCATTTTAGTTTGTTTGATGTTGGGGGGTGGGGTTGGTACAGATTGGGGTTGGATGGAGAGATGGCTCAAAGGTTAAGAACTAATACTGTTCTTGCAGAGGACTTACGTTCTATTCTAGACTGTAACTCCACATTAAGGGGCTCAATGTCTCTGACCTCTGTGAACACCTGCGCTCATGTGTCTGTGTGCATGCACACACACACACACACACACACACACACACACACACGCACACACAACTCAAGTAAATATTTTTAAAAGGCTTAATTAATGAGATTCTTAACGTCTTAAGACCAGAGATCTGTGGGTAGGGGTTCTCTAAGATGTTCCAGAAACCCTGTTCTCAGAACAAGGGCTGCACAGTGTAACGCTGCTCTTGCTACACACTTGGGGGGACTCCATCAGAAAGGAGGTCTAAGAAGATTTCTTGCTTCAACATTGAGGGAGTAGTGATCATGACACCTGGTCACCAGGTCTCCACTCCTTCCTTCTAAGGCTGGAGCAAAGGGAGAGAAGCTTGAAGAAGGCAATGAAACCAGGAGCCATAAAAAGACTCTCTGATGAAGGCTGTATATCACCTCAACATGGCTGGACCAACAGAGCTAAGGAGACAATGTCTGAGGCCCAGGCATGAGATAACTGAAGCAAGCCAGGAAGAAAAGCAGAGCACCTCAGGATTTTGATAGTGATTAACACAGAGTATCAAAATAAACGGTCAAAATAAAAACTACAGCTATGGTTTTTGAATTGACTGTCCCCCCAACTCTATCAACTTGAATAATGTTAAAAGAAAATCAAAGAAAAAGAAAGAAAGGAAGGAAGGAAGGAAGGAAGGAAGAAAGAAAGAAAAACTCTGGAGAAAATAATGAAAGTAAAGCTCTTTTGAATAAGAATTCATGGGCTGGAGAGCTGGCTCAGTGGTTAAGAGCACTGACTGCTCTTCCAGAGGCCCTCAGTTCAATTCCCAGAAACCATATGGTGGCTCAATATCATCTATAATGGGATCTGATGCCCTTTTCTGGTCTGTCAGAAGGTAGCGACAGTGTACTCACATATATTAAATAAATAAATAAATAATCTTTTTAAAAAAAGAATTCATGGTTTTATTATTTTTAAATCACGATGGTATATCCAATCATTACAATGACACAATTTACTTTTTAAAGATATATTTATTTTCACTTTATGTATAGTGAATGTTTTCCTTCCTGTTCACCATATGCATGCAGTGCCCGAGGAAGCCAGAAGAGGGCATCAGATCCCCTAGGTCTGGATTTACAGATGGTTGTGAGCTGCCCTTTGGGTACTGGGAACCACACTCAAGTCCTTTGCATGAGCAACCAATGTTCCCAACAGTTCAGCCATCTCTCCAGCCTCCAAAATTTACTTCTCACCTAAGAAATTCACAGGATACAGTCTGTAGTCATTAGTCATTGTAAACTGTGAGATGTTTACATCTCATGTAACTTAACAAGTTCCATTTTTCCATTAGGAGACAAAGATTTGGTGAGATTAAAGAAGATTCTGGTCAACTATAAGTATAAACTAGTGACCGAAAGTGTTGTTCCATGTCTCCCCTTCACACTGACAGCCTAGGTTTTTTTCATTCTTGTTTGCCTTGCACACACACACACACACACACACACACACACACACACACACACACCATCTTTATCCCTCGCAACAGCGAGTGAGGCATGCACAACCCATTCCCCAGATACACTGGGAGATGGAAGAAGTGAAGCCATTAGCTGTTCCAGTCAGTTGGCTTCTCCCAAAGTGCAGTGCCGCCCTCTTGGTTCACATTCATTCTTCTCTTCTCTGCAGCCGCGCTGTTCTTGGGAATGCTAGCTGTCAGTCAGGTCAGTCCAGAACCAATTCTGATCCTTGGCTGGCACCTCTCCTAAGACCCCTCTGGTATGAAGACCCCTCTGGTGTGAATGCAGCTCAACTCCCAGGACAGTGCTTAGTCTCCCCCAGCTTGTCTCTTGTCTCCTCACACAGAAATTCTCAGCCCTACCACCCAGTTCCCTGACGGATTCCATTCTGTGTTTAGTGGAGGCTCACAGGGAGGTGAGAACAGACCGATGCCAATGTCTGGCTCACTCTGAAACCACAGGTGTTTGAAGACAAGCTGTGCCGACCAGGGACCTTCTAAACTCGACCAACAAAGACCAATGATGCCTGGGGGGCCACTTGCATCTTGTGGTAGTTACTCACTAAGTGAGTGACAACTTGTTTGGAAGCCAGATAGTTGACTCCCTGAGAAAGAAGCTGGCCAAAGGGCAAGCCCCATTAAGAGATGATCGGCTGCCAGAGGCTTTTGGTTGCATTAAATATTGAAAGGGCTCCTGGACATCCACATCATGCGCACACATGACTGCTTTGCTCCAGCAATCTGCCTTGATCTGTTCCTTAAAAAATTAATAAAAGCTGCAAACTTTAAGCAGCGGTTGTGCCTCACTTGCTCGCCATGGTCAGCATCTGTGTTAGAAGGTTAAACACAGCAGAGCCAAGCAAGGTCTTCCCCCGGAAGAAGAACCTGGGGGAGCCTTGTGGTTGGACTGTGGGCTGTGACCACATCCAGGAGGATGAGGGTTCTGTCAGGAAGCATGAGCTAGGGCTCCCACAGGGCTGGTATTGAGTGGGAAAATACTGCCAGGAGAGAAATTCAGCCCTTGTTTTTAACTCCTCAGTGAAGCAGCCCTGGATCATCCAGGAGAAATTCTGATACCGGCCTGGCCACCCTACCCCTCTCTTGTACATCCAAAACTGATTATAACCAACCCTGAAACTGCTGATATTTAAAACCTTGAATATTCATGTTACTTCTTCACATTTATAGAAACAATCTGGTCATAAGTGTAGTGACTCCAAGGCCAAATACTGTGGCATTAGCCAGAGAGGATGTCTGCAAATTTCTTGTTAACGATAGTGTTTTCCCAGTGCCCTTTACACAGTTACGTCATCTCTGTCCTGCCAGAGTGAGGCAGGCTGTCGTACGGATTGAAGAACGCCACATACTGCCGCCCTCTGACACTCAGATGCTAGATGTGCTGGTGAGCCACATCAGAATACCGATTTCATGGAGGACTTTTTCCATACAACAAGTGGAGTCCAGTATCTCGCCTCAGCAGTGCCTCCCTTCAGAGGCCACTGTGGTCCAGAAGAACTGAACAGATATGAGGACTAGGAGGTGGGCCATTATGACTCAGCATCTAAGTCTGTGGCCTCTCGTAAGATTATCATGATCCAAGTGGACGCCTGACCTGCTGAACCCAGTGACCCCGCTGACCCCGCTGATCCCACTGGCCCCACTGATGCTGCTGCCATTTTAGATTGGAATCAGATCATTCACAGCGCAGGTGGTAGGCCAGGCTCTGCCCAAGTTCCCTGAGGGTGGCTAAGGGAGAGTGGGAAGCCCCTGGAATGTCCTAACAAGATGGGACAAGGCACAGTAGCTGCCTAGAGTCCCCATGACCTCAAGTAACCCATAGTTTAGGTCTGACCTCTGTGCCATCGGCTTGTGCACTGTTTGTCATCTAAAGGGCCTAGAGTTCTTGGTTTGAGTCAATACAGCTTTCTTCTTGGTTTGCATTTGACTTTGAGGGAAAGTAGTAGGTCTTCTCCCATTAGGGTGTGCGGCTGCAGTCACAGTGATGTCAAGAAATCGCGTTTGGATGGAGATACAAGAATTCTTTAGGTAAGATGAAATTAAGGGCTGGAGAGATGGCTCAGTGATGAAGAGGATTTACCACTTTTCCATGGGACCCAGGATTGGTCGCCAGTAGCCACATGGAAGCTCACAACCATCTGTCACTCCAGTTCCAGGGAATCTGATGCCACCTTCTGGCCAACTGTGGGGATTGCATATATGTGCACTTACATTCAGTATACAGTGTTAAACTCCATCTTTAAATATTCAATGTCCCTAAACCATTTTTCCTTCATGAGCATTTGTGATGACCAACCTAAGAGATCAAATGATATTTAGTACAGGACATTTTCATGGTGACAAGCCACAGGGTTGGGACAGGGTTCTTAGGAAAGGTAAGCAAAGCTGCTGAGGTATATACCTGCAGCGTTCTCTGTGCTAAGGTTACTGTGTGGTGGTGGCTTGGTGACAAAGTCCAGTGTGAAGTATTGCTATGGAAGTAATCCAGGTAGAGCGGCATCTTGGTCAAGGCTTCTATTGCTGTGGTTAAGCACCAAAAGAATCTCAGGGAGGGAATCAAGTATTCTGTCCTTCAGCTTGTAGTTCATCATCTGTGGAAATCAGTGTATGAGCTAACTCCAGGCAGGAAGCAAGAAGCATCGACTGGAGAGGCTGTTGCCAAACGCTGCTTACTGGCTTGTTCTCATGACTGGCTCCGCCTGCTTTCTTATAGAACCAGGACCACCCTGGTATTGCCATTGTGAACTGAGCCCTCTGCATCAAACACTAACAGCGAACAAAACTCCTGGCATCACAGGTGGGATTCCAGGTAGCAAGGATTGTTGACAGAACAGAAATAGATAGGGGAATGGTGGGTGGTGGTTTTCCTATGTGAGAATTGTCCCTCTTGGTAAGAGCCAAGTTTATTGTATTGAGCACACCACAGGCCATGAGTGAAGAGACACCACTATTAGCCCCAGGCTTAGTCAGTGCTGGAGACCCAACCAGAATCTACCTTCTGTCATGGAGTCAAGATGGAGACAATACACTAGAGCTAGATAAAAAGACATAGCCTCTTTCCTTTTCCTGGGGAAGTCTAATTTGATACGGAGACTGAGCCACATCTCCCTGGGTCTAACAGTAACGGGAGCTTTCTCTAGGGAACCCACATGTCAACTTGTCATGGTTATGGTCCTCTCATGGTACATGTGTGTGCATGTGTGTGTGTGTGTGTGTGTGTATATATATATATATATATATATATATATATATATATAT
>NC_034605.1:61780616-61798019 GCF_900095145.1 Mus pahari | reverse complement strand
TATATATATATATATATATATATATATATATATATATATATGCATCTTAGAGAACATCATGCCACATGCAAGGGATATCATGAGCTCTTATGATGCTCATGAGAATTAAGATCATAACACAGTTACTAAGGGCCAGATTTGTGTGTGCCATGCTCTGTGCTAAAGATATGAACTGCATTGAAAACACATGTTTCTGTGTCTCTTTAGAGGTACCTACAGATCAAACATATCAATAAAAACACATATATTACAAAGCTCCGCTGTTTTGCTGTGGGAAAACGGGGCTCAGTTTCCGGCAAATAGCTTTTCTGATCACAGCAGTGAATTTCTATTTTTTCTTTCTAAGAAAAAGCTATGTGGTGTAGCTTTCCACTGCTTCCCACCAAGGCAAGCCAATACTTCAGGAAGGAGAAAAAAGAGGAGGAAGCTTATGGGTGGTGTGTGGTTTTAAAAACCCTTACATTTCATTTTTAACACTTGGTGTGATCGTTGAATTAAACATCATAATGCACCATGAAAAACAGTGTCTTGTCCCCAAGCCCTAGTTAAAATGGATGCTTTATATGCAGGCCCCATGTTTCTCC
Source organism: Mus pahari (assembly GCF_900095145.1). Lineage (NCBI taxonomy): Eukaryota > Metazoa > Chordata > Mammalia > Rodentia > Muridae > Mus > Mus pahari. The sequence goes on along the minus strand of NC_034605.1, from coordinate 61,797,435 downwards.
TTTGTCTTTCTGAGTCCCTGAACCAGGCATGACTTGCTGCAGAAGCACTAACCAGAAGAGAGCAGGCAGGTGCTGCTGTCCACAGACCTGCTTCCTGTTCTGCTGTGGCCACTGGCCAGGTGGTGTAACTTAGATCTTAAATGAATAACAAAGGCCTGCATGTCTCATGCTTGGTCTCCAGCTTGGTGTGCTCTAAGGAGGCAGTGACCTAAAGGTAGGAATCTTTAGAAGGTGGGGCCTAGTTGGAGAGAGGTCACTGGGTGTGTGACTTTGAGAGGAGTATTGGGACCCAAGGCCTTTCCTCTCTCTACTTCCCAGATCTGAGGTCAACAAGTTATCTTTACCATGGCTCCCACCATGGTTGCATAAGCATACTGTAGACCACCAGCTGTTGGACCAAGGGACCATGGACCAAACCTCTAAACCCATGAACCAAGATAAAGATCCTCTTTCTAAGTTGTTCAATTCCTTGTCTGTGTCCAAGAGGAAATACAACTAACATTCGAGATGAATCTGAAAAATTACTTAAGGTGCTGCAGTAACTTCACTGCGTTGAGAAAGGACCAGCCCTGTCAGTCCGCATCTGGCCTGCAACTCCCCACTAGGGCGAGTTCTAAAGCGGTGTTAGACTGCTGGAAGGTCAGCGCTAAACCAAAGCATGCATTCAGGAAACAGCTCTGGCCAAACAGCAAAATCTCAGCACCCAGACTGGAACATGTATGTTTTCATCATGCTCAGACACACGCTCATTAAATATTTATAAGGTATCACTTGAGGTTGAACATTAACATTTATGAAATAGCTAATATTCTGCATAATCTTTTAAATCATTTTGCATACAAAGTAAAGTTTCGTTGTATGGGATTTTCCATTTTTGATGTCATCACCTTAAACTGTTTTGACTTTTCCTCGAGCCAGATGAGATTCCAGCATGAAGGGAGGAGGTGGGCATGAAGCCTTACCCTTAGCAGAGGGACAGTCGACAACTGACCAGTGCTGGGAAATGGAGAGTTGGTTTCTTTAAGGGTGTGACCCTCAGTAGGTCCACCACACTTGCAGCGAATGGCCATATAGCCAAGAGAGAACACAGGTTATATGTAGTGTGTGTAGGGATGGATCTGGGATGGGTGTGTGTGATGGTTTGAGTATGCTTGTCCCAGGGAGTGGCACTATTAGGAGGTGTGGCCTTGCTGGAGTGGGTGTGGCCTTGTTGGGGTGGGTGTGGCCTTGTTGGAGTGAGTGTAGCCTTGTTGGAGTGGGTGTGACACTGTGGATGTGGGCTTTAAAACCCTCACCCTAGCTGCCTGGAAGTTAGCTTCCACTAGCAGCCTTCAGATGAAGATAGATCATTCTCAGCTCTGCCTGCACCATGCCTGCCTGGATGCTGTCATGTGCCCACTGTGATAATGGACTGAACCTCTGAACCTGTTAGCCAGCCCCAATTAAATGTTGTCCTTATAACAGTTGCTTTGGTTTTGGTACCTGTTCACAGCAGTAAAACCCTAAGACAGTGTGGGAGTGAGAGAGTATGATTAAAATACATCGCATGACATTCTCAAAGAACTAATAGAAAGGGGGAGGGGGAGATATTTTCAGATGTTCAAATCAGGCTGGCCAACCTGTATGCATACAAAGCTTGCTGCATCTGGGTAGTATTTAAGGCAGACTACTTTATACTAAGGAATTTCCAACAAACTCACAGCCTGTGATCTAGTAGACTCACTGTTTATGAAAGAGGGGAACCAACACATAGAACCCCCAAGTCAGCAGCCACAGTGAAAAACCATGAGGGCAAGGAGAGGCAGGTGTTTCCATCTACTAACTTTCCAGTCAGTCATCCTTCCATTTCTGTCTCTCTGCCTGCCTTCTCTAAGTCTGCCAGCTCACGTGACTAGCTATGCAAGCCAGCTAAGGCCATCTCCGGCACTTCTGAGCCCAAGGAAACAAGCTCCTTCTCTGACCCAGCACCATCTACAGTGGTGTCACGACCCAACATCCATAACTTGTGCCTTGCTTGGGAAGAAGTGGTAGGCTCTGGGAGGCAAAGACGATGTTGCTACCCTCTCCCCTACCCTGGGAAAGAGGGAGGGACTGTAGGGGGAGCCTGGTGCATGGACCCTCTCCCCATTAACATGTATGTATCCAAGGTGGTTTGAATGAAAATGGCCCCCATAGACTCATAGGGAGGGGGCATTACTGGAGCTGTGGCCTTGTTGGAAGACTTGTGTCAGTGGGGGTGGGGAAGGTTTGAGAAGCTCAAGCCAACTGCAGTCTCTCCCCACCCCACTCCCAACCCCCGATTCAGATGTAGAACAGCTCCTCTCCAGCACCACTTCTGCCTTCATGCTACCATTCCTCCTGCCATGCTGATGGTAGACTGAACCTCTGAATTGTATGCCAGTCCCAGTTAAAGCTTTCCTTTATAACGTTATCATGGTCATGGTGCCTCTTCACAACAGAACCCTAAGGAAGACAGTTTCCCACTTCTCAGAACTCCTAAGACTTCCTCATGATTGTTCTCTGGTGCTTCTCTTGGCCGTTCAGATTGGGAGGCCCTCCCTATACCTGTCCTTATTTTTTCTGACTATTTCACCCCAATATTCTGCCAGGTACGCGATCATGTCTCTACTAAAGTCATTTCACCTCTAATATGATTCGAGCCGACTCTGAGGAAGGAAGTTAACCTTCCTCCACCCAATGGGTAGGAAGGATGGCCTGGTGCTGGAGTCCTGGAGGACCAGCCAGCATCTTTCCCTGTGCCTCTTCCTTCCCTACCTTCAGTCCTTCCTCAGTCCCTCGGATCACTTTCCTTCAGATTCCCTCCCAAGGTCCCCGTGCTCTGCCGTCATACATTGCTTCTGCAGAATCTTCTATTTAGATCGCTGGCATTTAGGGTGCTATATTTGCTTGTTAAAGTCTACTTGAATCCATTTACAAAAATAACTTTCATGAAACATATAAAGGTCTTTCGGTACAAGTCGCTCATCTTCTGAACATAGACTCGGGGATGTGGTTCTTTTCAGCCCTAAATTTGTCTTTGGAGATGAAGACTAGAACACTCTCAGAATATCAGGGTTGGCAGATGCAAAAAAGCCATGGCAAATTATCCAAAAATTCTGGGTAAGAGCACCAGTGATCCTCAATCTAAAACTTAAAAACAGGGGGCTACAAGATCGTCTATCTTTTCCATCGGAGATCTGTCTACTGTTGACCCAAAGATTAAATGACACACACACACACACACACACACACACACTTTGGATTCCTGTTTCTTCCTCTCCATCCTCCTAAAAACTCCCATTGAGACTAAACCCTTGCTCAGGTGAGAACACTTGAAGCCAAGTCCTTGTTTTCCCTCGAGTCTATATTTAAGCCTTCCCTGTGTTGCATGAGACCTTGCTGCAAAAGATCCTCTCAATTTGAAATTGACCTGAAGGAGCATCGAGCACCAGTGGCAATTCCCCTCCCCCCCAACTGTGTTCTTTCAGCTACGGTAACGGTCTGCCAACTGATGTGCCGGCTCATTGCTTTTTTCTTTGTGGTATGAGGGATTGAATCTGGGGCCTTACAGATGAATGCTAGGCAAGTGTTGTATCACTGGACTATGTTCTAAGGCCCCTGCCTGACTTTTGCTTTCTGTAATGTACCCACCACACAACAGGAAGACGCTCTTAGAAAAGGTGAACGAGAGCTTGTTCTCTTCTCTTGACAGGTCTTCACCAATTTCCAACATGCTTGTAATAAAATCCAACCTTGCTATAGGACTCCTAAATTCCTACCTGGCTCAGCTCAGCTCAGCTCAGCTCAGCTCAGCTCAGCTCAGCTCAGTTCAGCTCAGCTCTGTCTCTGCCACCTCCTGTACCACCTGTGCTGCCTGGCGGTGTGTGTCACCTTGACACAAGCTGGAGCTATCACAGAGAAAGGAGCCTCCCTTGAGGGAATGCCTCCATGAGATTCAACTGTAAGGCATTTTCTCAATTAGTGATCAAGGGGGGAGGGGTCATTGTGGGTGGGGCCATCCCTGGGCTGGTAGTCCTGAGTTCTATAAGCAAGCAAGCTGAGCAAGCCAGGGAAGCAAGCCAGTAAGAAACATCCCTCCATGGCCTCTGCATCAGCTCCTGCCTCCAGGTTCCTGATCTGTGTGAGTTCCAGTCCTGGCTTCCTCTGGTGATGAACAGCAATGTGGAAGTGTAAGCTGAATAAACCCTTTCCTCCCCCAGCTTGTTCCTTGGTCATGATGTTTTATGCAGGAATAGAAACCCTGACTAAGCCAGGCGGTGGCGGCGTATGCCTTTAATCCCAGCACTTGGAGGCAGAGGCACGCAGATTTCTGAGTTTGAGGCCAGCCTGGTCTACAAAGGGAGTTCCAGGACAGCCAGGGCTATATAGAGAAACCCTGTCTCGAACCCCCCCCCCCAAAAAAAAAACCCTGACTAAGACACTCCCCTATTCACCAAGCTTCAGCCACCCTGGTTCCCTTCCCCTTTCTTCTTTATTGCACTTCGGATTGGCTAGAGCTGTTTCTCGTGCATGGTTTTTGTCTCTATCTCTGCAGTGGGTTCAAGGGGCTCAGGCTGTTCAGTGATCTTTGCTGCTGCTGCAGCCACCCCCCCAACCCCCCACTGAGGATACTGCCAAAGGCTCTACAGTGGCTCTTGGAATGGATGTGTGCATGCAGTTTTCATAGAACTCTCTGGAAGGTACTTGTATTCATGAGTTTTCTGTTGCTGTGTTAAAATGCTGGGTAAAAACAGTAACTTAAGGAAGAAAGGGCGTTCTTCCCTGGCGTGGTTTGTTACAGTTCCAAGTCCTAGAGGTGTGCCATCCAGAATGGCAGGGACGAAATACCAAGGCGCAGGAAATACCAGGAGCAGGAAGCTGCCGGGCACATCTTTCTCTACAGGAAGCACAGAAATGGAGCTGAAAGTGGATGAGGCCACACACCCTCCAAGTCTAACACCAGGGATGTACTCTAGCAGGGCTAAGCACCCTAAACTATCCATAACCTCCCTGGACAGTGCCCAACACATGACCACATGGGAACATTGCTCGTGCAAACCGCAGTGGTACCCATCACCACAATCTTCATCCTTTTGTTCTACCCCCTAGATACCCTCAGAGGTGGTGCCCATGTCACCTGCTGTACTCTCTTATGAACCCCAGATCCCAGCATCTCTTGGCAGGCAAACATCTGCAGCCTTTAAGATCCGCAGCTGGGTTCCAGCCAGGAGTCATACTATCAGACACGATGACCCACAAAACGATCTTTGAATTTTTAGTTATTTATTTTATGAATGTTTTGCCTTTGTGTATATTTCTGTGCAGCACCTGTGTGCCCAGTACCTCAGTCAGCCTGAGCCTGACTGTCCTGTCTGTGTTCTCCGTGGAAAGAGCCCTGCCTTCTGGGTCAGAATCCCACACTTATAAAAGTGCACATGGGTCCTAGGGTCACCCGGAATCCTACAGGCTCAGCATACAGGTCCTTGGGTCACCGGAACCCTACAGGCTGGCTTAGCACGTGGGTCCTAGGGTCACCTGGAACCCTACAGGCTCAGCACATGGGTCCTAGGGTCACCCGGAATCCTACAGGCTCAGCACACGGGTCCTAGAATCCTACAATCTTACTTTTGGGGGGATGTTCTTGAGAAGGAGGACAGATGAGTATGAGAAATGGAGCCAGCCACTGGTCTTTTGCTGGAATATTCCTTAAGACAGGCAGCCCATTTCTCCCTATTTCTAATCCCTGAAATCACATAGGGAATTCTCAGTATCCTCTGAAGTAGGGTCTGGAGTCAAATTACAGAGTCAAGCTTCTACTCAGACAACGGCTGGGTGCTGCAACAGAGATGGGAGGTGTAGAGACACAACTACAGGTATGGAAGACTATGTTCTATGAGTAGAGGGTAGGATGAGGATGCGTCTCAGGGGAAAGCAGCCTCTGCAGAGGGTGTCTAGGTTTGAGACACCTTGTCTGGCTGTACAAACCCACAGAACTGTGAAGAGATGCGGCCACCGCCAAGCAGAGCCATTGGCTCTCTCCTCAGTGCCTCTTGACTCACTCTCCCTCTCTCTCCCTCTCTTCCCCCTCTCTCTCTCTCTCTCTCTCCACACACACACACACACACACACACACACACACACACACACACACACAGAGATAGATAGATATACAGATATACAGATATATAGATGATATATAGATATATAATGATATATAGATATATAGATGATATATAGATATACAGATATATAGATATATTGGATTTTTTTCTGGAAATATTTTTTTCACCAGACTCAGGCAAGTCCAGGCTAGGGTGCTAGAAGGAGAAGCTTTAAATCTGATGTAAGAATGAACTTTGAGGCTGGAGTTAATTGCTGTCATGGGCGATGGTTAGCTGAGTATCTTGGGAGTCCATCTGAGTGGGACCAAGTATCACTAGATGACAGTTAGGCTGTTTCTGACAAAGCTGCACACATCCCCGCTGTATGATCCAGCAATGTCACTTCTTTGTTACTTCTCGGTGCTTACCCAAACGGAACTGAAACTTTGGTGCAGGTGATAGCAGGTGTCTGGCAGCTTTATTCTTAACGGCTTAAACCTGGAGGCAACGGCCCTCCCAGACTAAAGCACTTGGGAAAGTGGGGCCTGCACCTTGACTGGGCAGCTGACTGGGCAGTGCAGTGGAGCTGGCTCTGGAGGCACTAAGGGCATGAGAGTAATTGAGCTGACCCCGCCTCCTGCCGATGCCCCGCCTCCTGCTGATGCCCCGCCTCCTGCCGATGCCCCGCCTCCTGCTGATGTCACGGTAGCATTTGGTGGCCTTGCCAGAGCAGTGCTAGAGAGCTTTCCCTGGTGGTGTGGGAAGGAGAGACAGGCTGACCAGCTCGGCTACCACCTCAGCCCCGATCCAGGGCTCTGAGTTGATCCACCCCCAAATCTCTATCATCTACAAATGGTTGGGATGCATGAAGGGGCCAGTCCTGCTGTTTCAGAGCTTCCGGTTCTCCATGACACAGGGCAGCAACAGGATAGCTGGGACATGTCTCAGTGAGGATGCCATGTCAATCTTCTCACAGAAGAAGATCTCAGACCAGACCAATGACTCATGAACATTTGCAAGTGGGGTCAGGAGATGAGGGGACTGGGGCAGATAATGTGAAACACACAAAGAATAAAACGTTCTTTTAAAAGTTCTGGGAGGACACGGAACAAAGAGAAAGGAGACTTGCTGACTATGGTGTAAAGCACATGCTTCTCCCTATAGCTGGCCCTCTCTCTGAATAGACAGGCTGTCTCTCAACTCCTTTCTTGGGCTCTAGGGCTAGCCTTGCCAAAGAGCAAGAACACTGGCCTACCAGTGTGACAAAGGTACTGGGTAAGAGAGCATAATATGAGGCTTGGTTGCTGGTGAGATGTGTCTGTGATTATGAAGATATTTGTCTTATTGGTCCAATACCATAGCTAAATTCGATGAAGTATATTAGTGGTTTACAAGTATATTAGACTCTGTTAAAACCTATCCGTATGTTTGTGCATTTGCCTGCATATGTGCATGTGTACGATGTGCAAGCAGTGCTCACTGAGGTCAGAAGAAAACAGGATCCCCTGAAACTGGAATTATACATGGCTGCGAGCTACCATGTGGGTATGGGGAATTGAACCCAGGTCCTCCAAAAGAGCAGAATGTGCTCCTAACCTCTGAACCATCTCAAGCCCCAAATATTGGACTCTTACTAGGTAGTATAGGACAGGAGGGCCTTGATAACTAGCGGGAGGGTTCACTGCTAACACTAAGTCTCACTCCGAGTGGTTGTCAAAGAGAAGAAGTCACCCTTGTGTTAGGCAAAGCCTGTTCCTAAAGTGAAAACACACTTGTTCTGTGGTCGTTGGCTCATTCCTAGCAGGTTCTTCTGTAAGCTAAGGAGAGAGGTTCTAGGAGGTGCTTCAGAAAGATTAAGCTAACCATGCCTGAGAACCCTGAGGGAATATGGGAGAATTCTGCAACTCAGAGGACAGGAGGCTGCGATGATTCTGGAGAGATGTACAACTGTCTCCGCTGGGGACAAAGCTCAAACAGCAACATTTTAATAAGATGGTATCATGTGGCTCTGAGCTGGAACATTGTAGCATGGTGGCATGTTAGAACATGGTAAGGACCTTTCCTTGGTGGGTACATCGTGTATCCAGTTCCGAGAACTGAGCGTGGTGGATGAGTTCAAGGCTAAGGCTTAGCTGTCCCAGCTCCCCAGAGAGGTCAAGACCAAGAAATAAGAGCAAACAGGAGGAGAGAGATGCCACATTACAGATTAGACAAGGGGAGTGTGAGACTAGGAGAGAGAGAGGGGTGGGGAGAGAAACAAGTTGTAGCTAGTGTCTGTCACACGTCACTACAGCCCTGTGGTCAGACATGGCTGAACTCTCTGGTGTTGAAGGCCCTGTAATGAAGGGCCAAGCTCATCACAGCTGATTCGCTGCTGTAGGGATCGCAGACAAGACACAGCAGCCCCGTAGGCCAGGTGGAAGGTCTGGAAAGCCCTGGCCTTTTCACCCAGGATCCTTGGCTGTCCGTCTTGTATAGACAGGGCCAAGGACTTGCCGTAGGGCTAAAGTGGGCTTTTAAGCTAACTCCAGTCCAAGCTAAGGCATGAAGAAGTTAAATACTGTCTTAAAGTAGGGGAACAGTTAAGCTGAAATTCTGCCGAGAGAAATAGGGACTCGGCCAGTGAGTAATGTTTAAACTCTGATCTGGGCATCACAGGACTCTGGTAGGTCACTGAGAGCACAGTGGGGTCCCTGGACTGAGAGAGGGGTTCTCAGGAGAAATCACCAAGCTGTGAGCGATGGACTATGATCTGGGCTCTCACGGGTGCCAGCTATGGAGTCTGGCATCTATGCACCGTCTGGTACCCATGTGGTTCAACCCTGCTCGAAGACCTACTCTGGGACATACTCCATCCACGGAGAGTCTGTTTGTTAGAGATAATCAGTAATAATTTATACACAGAATCATTCCTCCTCCTGCTTGAAGTCACTGGATTTGTAAGTCGGCCCCATGTGGGCTTTAGTTGAGATTGAAGACATTTAAAAGCCCAGGGGAGTATCCAGGCCGTACTGTTTATCGCTCACAGCTTGGCAATTTCTCCTGAGATTCCCTCCTGCAGTCCATTTGACTCCATTGCTCTCTCAGGATCCCTGTGACACCCAGACCTAAATGTAAACAACTCAGTGGCTGGCAGGATTTCACCTCAATGGCCCCTCCACTTTAAGACACTACTGAACAATGTCTTAGCCTAGACTGAAGCTAGCTTAAAGCCTACCTCACCCCTACCTCAAGCCCTTGGCCCTGTCCATACAAGACTGACAACTACAGATCCCAGGTAAAAGGCCAGGGCTTTTCAGGCCTTCCACCTGGCCTATGTGGCCACTATGTCTTGTCTGTGACCCCCTACAGCAGCGAACCAGTTGTGATAATGTCTGACCCTTCATTGGCTTCCCACAAACCTCTGTGGACAGGTTACCTCATTTGTCCTGGTGTCATGCTGAATATGAACAGATCCCTGACTGACTCTTCCTGTGGCCAACACTGGGCTCACCATCCTTGAATCAGCCACAGCACAAAGAAAGCAGAAGCACCAGAGAATTCAGCAATGTCTGACCATGGGGGTGTAGTGACGTGTGACAGACACTAGCTTCAACTTGTTTCTCTCCCCACCCCTCTCTGTTCTAGTCTCACACTCCTCTGTTTTATCTTTAATGGGATGCCATGGTATGGTTATCCCCTTAAAGGGCTCTGGCTCTTTGGCTCCACCTTGCATAATGGGCTCCTAGCACTATCCACCTGTCTTTCAGGACCCAGATAGCATGGGTAGACTTTGACCTTCAACACATGGTAAGTTCTCTTCAGTTATGTGCTGTTGGGGCACAGACACAATAGAGGGCATCTCACTTTCAATGTGAAAAGCTGAAAAGGCTGTGCCTTGGACACCTGTGCCCTGCACACCTGTGCCTTTTACACCTGTGCCCTGCCCTACTGTGCCCTGCACACCTGTGTCTTGCAAATCTCTGCCCTGTACACCTGTGCCCTGCACACCTGTGTCTTGCAAATCTGTGCCCTGTACACCTGTGCCCTGCACACCTGTGTCTTGTACACCTGTGCCCTGTACACCTGTGTCCTGCATACCTGTGTCTTGTAAATCTGTGCCCTGTACACCTGTGTCCTCCTCGCCTGTGTCCTGCATACCTGTGCCCTGCACAATATGTCCTGTCCAGAGTTCATTGTTTCCTGGAGAAGAATCAAGTCTTGCTTTCATCCTTCTCTCTTATAAGAGGCTTCCACTCTTGCTTTTTAATAAATTTATTTTTGTTTTGTGAATGAGTGTTTTGCCTGCATATATGCCTGTGTGCCACACATGTGCAATGCCTGTGGAGGCCAGAAGAGGGTCCAAGGGGGTGACTGATGGCTGTGATCTGCCATGTGGGTACTAGGACCTGAACCCCAGTCCTCCGTAAGAGCATCTGGTGTTCTCAACTGCTAAGCCATCTTCCCAGCTATAGCTTTGATTCTGTAAGTGTGGCAGAGTAGGAAACTATGACGGAGGTCCCACTCAGCCCCTCGGATCGACACCTCCCAAGCTGTGCAAGGCCAACTTCAGAGGCCATCATCCCTGGCAGTAATGGGAAGAGGCTAAGGGCTTTAGAAAATGCAGTTTCCTGAGCTAATATTTCATGCTAAATCTATTCCCTCTTTTGACATCTTTATGACCTGTGTACATTGGCCTCATATGTTCGTAATAATGTTCAAATTGAAAGAGTATTGTGATCGCTTCACAGTTAGAAAACAGTGCTCTTTGTCAAGTCAGTTTGAGCATCGTGTTACAGTTGGCCTGTGGCGAATCAGATACATTGTTTCCTTTAAAGATCACTCTTCCTGACTTTCCCCAGATTGTTCTACTTGGAAGGACTAGAAAGAATCTGTTGGCTTTATCTGAGGATCTCAAGGGTTGTTTCCATATGTTTCTTGTCCTCTGTTACAGAGTGATTATCTTTGGACAAGTTGGTGTGAGATGTTGAGTTAAAACCTCGAGTCTGGAATTATTAACTTCAATCTGGTTCTGGCCTGGGGTGTCTGTTTAGTTGTCTAGACGAAGGTGGTATGTCTGAGAGCTTGAAACACGGCCACCCTGTGTTCCAGGCCATACAATGGCTTCTTATGGACATCTGTGTTAGTTCTTATACCAAGCCAGCAAGCCTAAAACAGTGACAGCCACATCTTTTTCGGAGAGGACCTGTGGCTTGAGCCACACTGGACAGAACCAGCTGAGCGGCCTTTGAGCTCTGAGCTCAGAATCCACCCCGGTTTTCAGTTTGTTAGATTCCATTCGGTTGGGTAGATTTGGATCACCCACAGTGACTCTTGTAGCCTGCTCTTCTGCCCATTCCACCTCTCTGTTCAGAGGTGTGCCTCTGGCCTCCTGTCCTGCGATACAGTCCTGAAGAGGCAGCACTTTCTGAAGTGCACCTTGACGGGAGCCCCAGTCTTGCAGAAGCTAAGCGCAGGAAGGGACCTACAGAATCATACTGTCTTTTTCAGCAGGTTCCCCATCCCTAAGGACTCCCAGGGAGTGTTTGAAATGCTCTGCATTTCAAAATGGCCTCAGCAAGGTCTACTTCCCATCTCAGACACAAGGTTGTACCATCTCTGTATCTCAGGGACCCACACTGCTGAGGGGTTCGCTACAGACCCATCCTTGATGCTGCGCATTACTGGTTCGTCTGGGTCTAATTTGGGCCCCAGCGCACCCTGGGTGTAGATTCGTCCATTTCACATTCTCCTCGGCGTTCGTTCAGGCAGATTTTGTTCACCCAACAAATGTTAAATGCCAGTAGCCAGTAATAACTAACACCTCTCTCTAAATAAAGCACCGTTTTGAGGCAACATCTACATGGCCATTCTGATTTCATCTTTTATTTAGAGAACAGGGAGGGGGAGCCATACCCCTGCACAGATTCTGTCAGCAGCAGTTGAGTTTCAAAGCCTGAAACTGGGTCAGGGTAACAGAATGCGGATGCGGAATGCTAAAGAGCTCCACAGCAAGGCCTCAATTGTCAGGGCAAGAAAGGAAAGGGCTTCCTGGGGCCTAGGGAAGCAGACAGGATAGGGACTGGAAGACCACTGGGCCCACCTGAGCATGCAGGCTGATGGCTGGGCTTGCTCCATCCCCCAGTCCCCACCTGTGAAACTGGTACTTCCTCTCTGTGACTAAGGGTCAAACCCAATGGTGACTGAGCAGGATCTGTGCTATCCTCCAATGACTGTGTGCACACACTTTCAATCTATCCTTGTTACATATGGGGAAGTAACCAACGGTGCGCACGGCCCTCACCTTCCTAGAGCTCTCAGGTATTGTAAAAATGTTGAAGTACTTATGAAATCGCGAGACCAGCGCCACATGGAAGGGACACCCATCAGCACAGACAGGATGGGCTGGAGGGAAGTGTAAGTCCGAGTCTGACCAGCTCAGTCGCCAGACCCAGAGGCAGATGGAGAGACTCAATCCTGAAAGCTGCCTGCTGTGGAGGAGCACATGCTCCTGTACACACAAGCTCTTCACAGGCAGCGCACGCTAGCAAAAATATAAGATTAAAAATTAAAAACTAGGACAGATGATGTTCAGAATACTGAACAGGCACCAGCTAACCAAAACATCGATACAGTTTATCCCTGGAGGGGCCGGTCATGGTGGAGATAACACTTTAGTGGACAAAGGAAATGGGTTCAGAAGATTAATAATTACCAGTATGCGGAAGATATTTTTAATTTACAGACAATATCTTAGATATGATGGAATAATCTGTTCTGGGCTGGAAGATTAGTTAGAGGTTGGGGTCTGTTATCCAAACAACAACACCAACTAAAACTTAATTAACCAGAAAGAGGAAAGTCATTCCAGGCAGACTGCAGCATGTGCAAAGGCCCTGTGGCCGTGTGTTTGAGATGTGTATGGAGCTCAGAGTGGTTTGTGTGCATTGGCAGAGAGAATGCACTGAAGGTGAAGCTGGGCTTGGAGACCCCCACACCCAGACTTCCTCAGCCCAGGCCAGATTGGGCGGCGTTTGTCATTCCAATGCTTTCTGGATTTTTATCTATGGCACTAGAGTAGAAAATGGATGGTGGCTTCAATTCCATTCTTGACTCCACTTCCCGGTGAACTTGAGAAGTGTCTATCCCACTCCAGTCAGGGTCTGGGGGGCGGGGGAGATACTCCTAGCAAGCCCATTTCACAGATGCAGCTGCTGACTCCCGGGTCTCTGAGTCGCTGCCATTTCCACTGGCATTTCCTACTTCCTGAATTGCCCTGGACCTCGAGAAGCAGACTTTATCTGAGCCATGAGACTCTACCTCCCGGAAGTCCGTGAAGCTCGGTGGGTTTCCTCTTTCCGACAGTGCACCGGACGTGCTGTGTTTTCTGGCCTTTGCAGCAGTTGGTAGATGGCAGATGACCGTAAAAATAACTAACTCTATGCTGCTGCTTCGTGTTCCAAGTCTCCCCCCCCCCCACACACACACACTGGTGTGATTTCATCCTGCACTGTTTTCACAGAGGTGAGCATCCAAGGACAGAAGCTGGAAGGAGAAGAACATTTATGGGAGGTGTCAGCAGGAGCCTGGCTGGCCCGGGCTCTGTAGGTCTCCCGCAGAGGAATGCATCCAAACAGGTGCATGGGCTGGTGCAGAGAGCCCTGCCCTGGGCTCCAGTGGGAGGGTCTCACTGGCAGGGACCTGAGGCGCACAGCTGCTCTCCAGTGAGGGGAAGCTGTAAGGGGTTGTGGTGCTGCATGCTAATTAACAGACTTTAATGACTTCTCGCCTCCTCCCTGCCCACCCCACTACCGCCAATCCCCTCAGTCTGGCTCTGGGCAGAGGAGGCTCGCTGCCATGGCAACCAAACTCACCACAGAGATGTGGGGAGGAAAATTTCACTGCTGAATTTCCAAAGGGTCTGAAAAGGGAGGGAAGAGAAGAGCAGGTCTTGGGAGTGATACAATTGAGAACGATGCATTTGTGGCTGAAGACACTGGTGTATAAAGACATGTGCAAGGACTCATAAGCCTATGGAGATGGGGCCTGGTGAGAGGCTCCGGGCCTTCCATCCACCAATGTGTTCAGGATCACAGCCCTGTGTCCAGAGGGACCCAGCACAGAACCAAGGGACCCAACACAAAATATGGAGCAAGTCTGCAGTGCTCTTGTTAAGATTTGACCTATGTCCTCAGGGAAAATGATGAGAAAAAACATTAACTTGGTCACCAAAGCCATTTGGTTACTGTAGTGTCTCCTTTGAAGGGGGTGGGTGGGGTGAATCAGTGTGTACACTTCCCAGCTGTATTGCTAGGCAGAGAGGGCAGGGCCCATCCAGGTCTGCCGATGAACTCAACCTGCCCCAGTTTGATTCAGAACTTTTTTTGACACTGTTATGGAGAAAGACTTTGGACCAAAGCATTCAGGGTACCTCCCATAATAGGACACGTCAGTAATAGACAGAGAAAGTCTGGTGGTCCCCTCTTATTCTGGGGGAGTCCCACAATAGTCTCCTCCACACAGATTAGTTCATTTCTCTGCTACTCAGGCCTCCCTTTCGTTCAAAACACTTGCCCCCTGTTTCTAAAGGAGTTTGAGCTTTTTTGTGCCGTGATCTCATGGCATCTTTTCCGAACTGCCCTGGTGTTAAGTAGCTGGTGCTCAGAATGTCAAAGGGGTACTTAGTTCTTAAAACCAAAGCAAACAAAACACACACACACACACACACACACACACACACACACCCCACACACATACGCTGTCTTTGGGACCAAGCAGGACTCTGTAAAGGAGGACCACAAAGGCCCTGACAGTCCTCCGCACACAAATCTGTGGACGCAGACTGCAGGCCTTTATTCGCCCTTGACAACTTACAAAACAAGCCGGGGCTGGCAGCTCACTCACAACCCAGGTCAGGGAACCCTGAGAGTGAGAGAGTGCTTGGGGCTGTAGGGATCCAAGTGCACAAAACAGAAGCATTTGGTTTTTAGAGGACACGGGCCACACTGAGAAAAGCCTCATTTGTTCCCATTGACCAAGAGACAAACAATGTCACATTCACCTTTTTCTCCCTGTTGTCATTTTTCACACAAAGGCTTGGTGACATGCTTGCCTCTCAAGGCCTGGCTCCCCGTGAGACTTCTAACAAGGCCCCCCTTTGCTCCTTTTCAACAGAATCCAATGCAGAGGCCAGGCTAGAGACAGCAGTAAGAGTTCTGAACGAGAGGCCGAGAGGCTGGCGTAACAGCGAAATGAGCTAACGTGTTCATTTGCCTTCTGCTAGGGGCCATCGGAGGGAATAGCAACTCCATATCTTTGCAGATGACTTCCTGGTTCTGGTACAGTTTACATGCAGACAGCGTCTCAGCCAGTCTCAGGACTAGCCCAGAAGCACGTGGATAAGGCTGCGTCACCTAAGCAAGGAAGATGACAGAAACACAAGCCACACCACCGATCTGGGGTTGCCATTAACAACCAACTTTGTAACTACCATGTTCTCTGGGTATAAGAGCACAGGGTGGCCTGGGTTTTGGAAACTTCTCAGGAAATCAAAGACAGTCCTCTTTAAAGAAAGTTTTATGATTGCATATAGAATCTAGATTTTTTTTCTTTTCTAAAAAGAATGTGAATGCAGGATGAGGGTCATGAGGAAGAAGGGCAGAGAAGAGGAGGGACAGGTGACAGTGACTGGATGGGACCCGTGGGCTTTATGAACTGGTACAGAAATGTTACAATGAAACCAGTTATTTTCTACAATTAATATGTGCTAATTTAAAACCACAAAGAATGAGAATAAGTAATAAACGGACATACATAATGTCAAAGAAAGGGAAAAAAAAAAAAAAAACCCGAAAGTTGAGGCAACTATACCAAAAGGGGGAAAAAAGTATTTTCAAAGACTACAAAGAAGAAAAAATTTTCAAAACATAACAGCTTAAAGAGGCAACAATAAATACGGGACAAGGGGTTAAAAAGCTATTTCCCCATGTCTTCTATACGCTTTAAAAACAAGAATTAGCATAGGTGACTTTGGTTATGGTTGGAAGGCCTCAAAACCCACACACTGGGAATTTGTTCCTCAAGGCAAGGGGTGGGTTGGAATCTTTAAGGGGTGATTGCATTGTGGGAGCTGGGCCCTCAGAAGCCAACGTATGCTGTTGCTGTGGTGTGGGGCATGAGAGTGGGTTCTTTAGGCTGGCTCTCCCTCATCTGGCCTCACACTAAGACCTTGGGCCGTGGGTTGATGCAGCTGTGGACACCTTGACATCGAACTCCCCAAGGTAACACAGAACAGCTGAAGCTATCACCCAAAGCTCTTCATGACTGATCAGAGAGATAGGGTGTGGCATGTGTCAGTCAGCCAGTCTTGCAAGAAGTTTAACCACAGCTTTAGATATTTTACTACTATTACTTGTGTAACTCATTTAATTGAGAAGAACAGTTGTCTAAATTGTGTTTTCCAAGTAAAATTATTTTGAGGTGTCCTTTCATGTGTGTTATGAGAATATTCAAGGCGAAAAAATGTTACAGTTGATCCAACTACAACATTCTGTAAGCATTTTAAATATATTTTAAAAGATAAGGAGGAACCAACGAAGAGCAAATGACAAGGATTTGGGGATTGTGACAAATTGGGGGATAACAAATACAATTTTTGAGAAGTGTCATTAAGGTTTGAGTCAGCCCAATTACCTGCAACCAAGAATCAGAATGGTGGATGTGAAGAGGGGCTGAGTGGG
>NC_034605.1:61757896-61779153 GCF_900095145.1 Mus pahari | reverse complement strand
TGAGTGGGCGGGTCAGGTGTGCAGAGGGATTGAGTAGGAGGGTCTGTCTGTGCAGAGGATACTGAGTAGGTAAGTGGCTCTCACTGAGGAGAGGGGCTGAGTGGCTGGGCCCGGCTGTGGAAATTTCGGTCTTACTCTGCTGGTTTTGTTGTAATTTCCCTAAGGTTAGTTTAGTGATTTACAGATGATTTGGTGATTTGTAGCTGTGGAGCCTTGGCTGAGTCACCTATGTACTGATACTATATATTTGCATTTAGAACATGAAGTCACTCTTATCCTGGTTCCCATAATACCACGACTCTCTGCAGTATAATCAGATTTAAACTCAGTGTCCTACTTTATATCACAGTTATTTCTCATTTTATGTCAGTCAGTGCAGTCAGTCAGCTGCTCCCAGCTGCCTCAGCCCTGTGGGATTTGGGGCTGTGTCACAGAGAAGATGCCTCCAAAGCCAGCTGCCTGCTGTGCTGTGCACATGTGACATAATATAGTGCCTGCCTTTCCATCTCTTCACACGGAATGATATTGAGTAACAGCTTCCTTGAAAATTGAAACATTCGATCTTTAAGGGAAGCTCTTTAAGCAGGGAGGTAAACAATTCAAAATTAGCTCCAGGAAGTCCCTGAAACTCATCAAGACTCCTTAGGCCCCTCCCTACCAAAGTACACACTGAAATCTTAAAGTCCCCTTCAGACGGAAGGAAGCCAAACAACAACAACAACAAACCTCAGAGCAGACCAACTGCCTGGAAGCAACAAAAACCAGCTGAGCTGTTTGGAGGAAGTTTAGACCAGTGTCACCTAGAAAGGACACTCTCCAACCTGCAGGCTGTGCAGTAAGCTCCAGGTTCCCAGCTCTTGTGAGCTGTCACCCATGCTGGGGTGGGCCTTGATGATACAGCTGTAAGTCATTTCTGTTCCTCACCCATATTTTTTAAGTAACCCCAATAAAACTCATTGGTTCACCAAGTTTAGCTTTGGTCTGACATGGTATTCCCTAATTACTTGGACAAACATTAACGACTTTACACACACTCTAGACTTCTGTGAATGAAGACCTTGGCTCTGCCCACATGGTTTTGCCTTCTGTGCACCAACCACCAGTTCTTCCTCTGCATGCTCCCCTCGGTCTTGTCAATTCCCACATATCCTGAGCTTCTGTGTCACACTGCACAAAATCTCCCAACTTTGGAGGTCACGTGACAGCCATTTTGGCTGCTAGTTTATGTGCCTTATCCCTGGCACTCCCCAGAGGATGAATAAGCTCTCATTGGTTGATGAGTAATAAATAAAGTGATATCCACTAGGAAGCAATTGTGGCTTTTTAGGGCTGTGAATAAGAAATACACACACACACACACACACACACACACACGCATCCAACGTGATGAACTAACAACATTAATTATATGTAGACCAACATCTTCAAGAATACACAATAAAAATTCAAGAATTTCATTGTTAATATTCTTTCTGTAAAAATTAAATCTGAATTTTACATCATCCGGTGTGTCAGAGGTAGCAGTACCGAGTTGAACAGCCATGAGGAAAGTGCTGTGGGAGGGGCTGGAAGCATGCAGGTGCCTTCATGGGTGCATCAGGTAAGGGATTCTTCTACTCAGGAGTGACGACTGGGTCTTCCTTTCAGCGTGTCACTGGCCTTTGGTAGACCACTGAGCTCTGGCAGAGGGAAGGAAGGAGTTTGCAGTGGCAGAAGCCAAAGCAGCTTCGCTGTTTTCTTTCAGTGTTGGTGATGCCTTTTCTGCATTGATTAAATAATTTTTTTTTTTGCATTTTTTCCTAGCTTGAAAAAGTAAATGGGGTTGCCTCTACCTGTATTTATGATGCTGTATGGAGACCCCTGTGTCATCTGTATATTTAGCAAGATCATTTCTTCATCTGCTCAAAACAATTCTGGACCAGACCTTAATGAGCACACAGTGAACTTAAGCCCAGTGCTCAGCATGAAACTGCCCTTTTAGTGGCTCCTTAGTAAGAAAAGCTATGAGCCCCTTGAATCTTTATCATTCACGTTTCAGACATAAAGACATCAAATAAATAACTACCATTTACAGGACAGAGTGTGGTTCTCCTCCGCCAACCTCATCAG
Source organism: Mus pahari (assembly GCF_900095145.1). NCBI lineage: Eukaryota > Metazoa > Chordata > Mammalia > Rodentia > Muridae > Mus > Mus pahari. Next base: position 61,777,044 of record NC_034605.1, on the reverse strand, counting down.
AAACAGACAGTGCTAGTAGGGTTCTCATTCATGCACAAAATGGCCTGTGGTCCAACACCCCTTTGAATGATGGTCTGCTTTAACAAAAAGATACTTTTGCCTGTTTGCTGGATATTGTACAGGCTCCCAAAGAGGGCCTCTCCTTTTCTCTCTATAGAAGGCTTTTACCTGCCTTTACCAACAACACGGCACAGTACTGCTTGAGATCCAAGTGAGCCCTATCTGTCGATGGAGAAGATGCCTGGAACGCTCTGAGATTATAAAATAGCACAAAGTTTCAGCCAGGAGTGAAGCAACTTCTCTAGAAATTTCCTACCTGGCGGCAAAATGCAAGCTTTGGAACATCACCGTTGGTGTCAGTATAGAGGGTGTCTCTCAAAGGATTGTCACCCTTGGCCTTCCAAGGCTTGCCAGAGAGCAGCTATGGTTTAACCTGCTTGGGATTCACAGGCCACAGCATTTTCATCTCTGAGAGTTTGTTCTGGAGAACACGGGAGACCCAATCAGTCCTGAGTAGAAGCATCAATTCACTGAGGGTACTCATGCCTGTGCACTTAGGGCTCTGGCTGCAAGAACCTTAGCCAGGGGCCCAGCCCCATCTAAGTCCTCGTTTTAGCCACACCCTCTCCATGCTTCCTTCTCTGCCTGCCTCCTCTGGCTTTATAATTGGTCCCTGTAACTACAGAAGAAAACCATATGAAACCCTTGCCATTCCTGCTTGGTATGTAGGTAAATGTGCTTCTTGTCCGTGTGTCTAATTGCTCTTACACTGAGCATTAGTGTCTACTGGATTAACAGAAATTCCCTTTGCCAGTATGGATGCTGGCAACAGCAGTACTGCCATGCAAATGAATATCAAATCCGTCTTGGCTAACTCAAGGAGGGTAGAGTTTAGCCTTTAGAAAGACACCACAACCACACTTTTTATGTCAACAAAGGACACAAAGGTGAGTCACGAGGTATGTATCCCCTTTAGGAACCCTTTGGATGGTAGCCATTGGCCTTTGGCAGAAGGACAGTCAAGATTTCAGGCTGGACCATGAATTTGATGCTTCGAACATTTCGTGGTGAACACACAGTTCTTTATTGCTATTGTACAGCTCAGGCCTGGAGTCCTGGGCTAGATTTCAAAAGTTGTGCTTGATGTAAAGTGCTCTGAGGGGTTTTGTCCCCAGTAAAAGCTTAATAAATGTCATGTCAACCACATTAGCCCACTGATCGTACCTTCCTCAAGCAGGGAGGTAAATTACAGGACCCAAGAAGGGGCGATTTTAGTCAGTTTCCATTACAGAGAAGGGAACACTTGAAGAATGTCAAAGGATTGGTTAATGTCTGAATGCTGCTCTGGCTCTGATGTCCCTAAGTAAACACAATGCATTGACAAGGGGATTAATCACTTCTGCACTTCTGAAAACGCCCTTCAAAGGATGGAGCTGTGATTCATTCTTTCTGACTCCCCCCTCCCCCCATCTCTGTCTCTGTCTCTGTCTCTGTCTCTCTCTGTCTGTCTCTCCTCTGTCTCTGTCTATCTCTGTTTCTCTGTCTCTCAGCCTCTGTCTGTCTCTGTCTCTGTGTGTGTGTGTGTCCCTCCTTCCTTCCATCTCTTCTCCCTGCCTCCCCCATCTCAAAAGATAGGGTCCTGACTTGGTAACTTAGTCAAAGATACATCAGTAACAGGAAGGCAACATTGTCTTCAGCATCCCTGGCAACTGCAATGACTTTGCTCTTTACTGTCTGTGCTTTATATTCCTGCCATTTGAAACTTTGTAAATTTCATCGTATCTCCTGCTGGAGATACAGAAGAATAAAATAACAAATGCAATGAAGTCATTAAGAAGCTTTCTCCAGACAATGTAACAAATTCATGGCAAAGGTCAGACATGGGAGTTAAGTCCTAGTAGCGCCTCTTGCAGGTTTATAACAAGTACTTCATGAACTACAACTAATTTTTCAAAATCTGAAAAAATTATGTAAATATATTTTGTCACATGCAAGAGTGTGTCCCTGGGTGCAATCCCAGTACAAGAACACTGGCTTTGAGGTCACTGGAATTGTCTTGCATTCTGTAAACTCTAAGGTACCCTACAAACCTACTGAAAGTGTTGGGGTGAGGCCCAGCAGCCTGTTTTAGGGAAGCCACCAAGTAACTATGTGCACATAAAAGTTGATAACCACTGCCCTAGGACATGTGATTCCTTCACTCCACCCTTACATCAATCCACACTGGGCAATGGTGATACTATTTATTTATTTACTTATTTATTTGCTCGTTTATTTATTTATTTATTTATTTATTTACTTGTTTGTTTATTTTGGTGATGGATCTGGAGATTCCCAGGGCTTCTTGCATGCTAGGCCAGGGGCTCATTTACTCAACCCTATGATTTTAGAGGTGATGAAACCAAGGCCCCTAATAAAAAAGATTCAACATTCCTAAGATCATGTGATCAGTTTAAGAGACTGAACCCCAACTCTGTTTGGCTGATCCTAGAGATGCAATCACCAAGACTTTCAACAGAGGTGAGCATCAGAAATGGTTTCTTCTAAAAAGGACTGGCTTAGGGTTTCCATCCCCAGGAAAGCTTTTCTTTTGCTGCACAATGGACCTCTCCCTGGAAGATGATGGCTACCATGCCCTGACCACCCCCACCACCCCATTCTATGCTTTGAAGGATGTTGACACATCTGAGGGTTGTACCTGTGAGTGGAAATCTGAGCTTCTGCAAAGTCCCTCTATACAGCTAGTTCCCGTGGGCCTCAGGCTTTGTGGCTTAGACACTTTTTACTCCAATGAGTGACACTTGTTCTGTAAGGGATCCTGGTGTAGCTGACCTCAATTTCCAGAACTAGAGGGGAATCAAGCATTCAAAGAGAACTGTTTACAGTAAAAGAAACAAGAGTTAAAAGTAAACGTGAAGGCTTTGGTGCCAGAGAAGCTCATGACAGAAGGGTGGGCAGCTGTCCTTCCAGCAGCTCCGTAGGCTGGCAGGTGCTGTGGGTTGTCCTGGGACCAGCGACAGCCTCAGGGTAAGCAGTAGCATATTTCACTGTGGGTCGACACCCTATCGTTCTTGCCCTGAGGTTATTGAATTTTCCCATTGCCATGGGAACCGGACTGATTATGAACTTAGAGCAATTTGGTGTAAGATGCTATTAAAGGACACTTGGATACAAATGTTGACAACTGGAAGTAGGGACACTTGAGGGGCTCTTGCCCTCATTCTCTCAGCTCACACATCTGCAACGTGAGCTCAGTCCTAAGACATAATGCCAAAGGGTTAAAACAGGAATCATCTTTCCCCTCTCCCCTGCCCTTGCTTCACACAGGGGAAGCTGCTCAGAGTGAGGATGGGAGAGGAAATGCATAAGCCACCCAAGCTTGAGATCCATCCTTGGCTCCGATGACCATCCTTTTGATCATGACTGTATCATACTTACACATTTTCTCCTGGAATGGAGATTAACCTAGGTTCTAGCATATGTGTGAAATAATGTTTAATCTCAATCGGTAAAGGGAGAGGCTCCCACAATGGTCAAGTAGTAGCCGTCCTGTGTTCCAGAGGATGACCATTATGGTATGTAATTATGTTCTGTGATGTATGCTCCATGTTGGACTTTCTCAGCCCACACTCATTTGTAGGGAATAGATGAGATAGGTTCGGCAAACCTCTCGATTCTGTATAGCCTTGGTCCATCCTTCTGGGGTGTGGTTGGGGGCGGGGGAGGCGTGCTATACAACACACAATTCCATCTGACGTGGAGAATGATGGGGCACATAAGCACTGAGAAGTTGTAAACAGTGTACTCTTTCACTAATCAGAATTCACTCCACCTAGAAGTAGCCAATCAACTAGATTGATAACTTGCTTTTCAACAAATTTAGCCAGTTTCTTGGGTAATCTGTTTTAGGTTTTGTTGTTGTTGTTATTGTTGTTTTCTGCAAAGACTTAACTTTAGATAATTAATAAACAGTCGGAACCTATCTGTGATGGTTTGTGTATGCTTGGCCCAGGGAGTGGCACTATTAGAAGGTGTGGCCTTGTTGGAAGAAGTGTGTCACTGTGTGGGTGGGCTTTGAGACCCTCCTCCTAGCTGCTTGGAAGAAAGTCCTTTCCTGGCTGCAGTGGGATCAAGATGTAGAACTCTCAGCAGCTCCATCACCCTGACTGCCTGGATGCTGCCATGCTTCCCACCAGGATGATAATGGACTGAACCTCAGAACCTGTAATCGAGTCCCAATTAGATGTTGTTCTTATAAGAGCTGCCTTAGTCATGGTGTCTGTTCACAGCAATGGAAACGCTGAGACCCCCACCCCTACCCCAATAAAGCCAGTATTGAGGTTAAGTGCATTCCTATAATCCCAGCCCTTAGGAGTCTGAGGCAAGAGATCATGAGTTCAAGGCCAGCCTGGGATAAATACTTAGCTCAGCTTTGCATCAAAAAGAATGGATAGTAACAACATATAACCAGAGGGTGTAACCGAAAAGGCAAAGCTAGGTGCCAGGACAGAGACACAGTGTCCTTAGCGCTTGTTCCCATGTGGCCCTTCTGCATGCACTGCCACAGAGGCGTCTCCAGCACCGATGTGAATGCCCGGCCTGGGTAGCTGTGATGATTACTTTGGACTGAGTAGTGTCTCCAGCCCTTGAGTCCTGCCTCATCTCCTGGCTGCTTCTGTAGTTCACTCTGAGGCTCACACTCAGCATTTGAACTCTGAACTCACTATCCAAGCCCCACCTGTGATACCCCAGGCAGAGGGCTCTGCCCTGGGCTGGGTGATGGTAGGGTCCCACTTCAGGGAACCGGTCCAAGTCATAAAGCTAAACAAGGCACAATGGCTCTACACGGACGCATGCCCCCTGCTGCCAGTTAAACTGGTATGAAATAGAAACATCTGGAGAGCTGGTGATAAAGAATACGTAAGCTAATACTGGGTTACTTAATGTGAGATGATGTTATTTGGCCAATCAAAATATAATGATGTGGGGCTAGAGAGATGGCTCAGCGGTTAAGAGCACTCACTGCTCTTCCAGAGGTCCTGAGTTCAACTCCCAGCAACCACATGGTGGCTCACAACCACCTGTAATGGGATTCGATGCCCTCTTCTGGTGTGTCTGAAGACAGCTACAGTGTGCTCATATACATAAAAAAAAAAACTTTTTTAAAAAAGATGTAATGATGATTCATCGTGCTGAAGGAAAAGGCTATCAAACAAACCAGGCACAAAACCTGAATGCTGACTGTTAGACAGAAGGCAGGGTCGGAGCGTGTTAGGATACGTGTCAGAGTCAAAGACGTAAGCTTGCCTTACCAACTGTGCATTGGGAGATTTGTCTACTTCATAAAATTAGCTTGTAACCTCCAAATCAATAGTCAGGGTGCTCTCTCAGGCATTCATAGTCACATACAGGACAATTAAAATTGGAATTGACTGGCTTGGGTGTTCTAGCAAACCTCAGGGACACTGTGAGACAGTCTTCTCTCAGCTACTCACCAAGTGTCCCTTTCAAGAAGGACTTAGTACCATTCATTCTGCATCGTTTGAGACTGTTAGTGGCTTTGCTGCTTAAAATGGTCTCCAAACAGTGGTGAGGTACAGCCTCCAGCTCCTAAGGCCAAGAAAGCTGGGGTGTGCCTTACAGAAAAATATGTGTATTAAATCTACTTTGTTCTGGCAAGATCTGTGTTCATATCATTGGCCCTTTATTCAATGTCTATGAATCTGCAACACACAGGTGTTCCTAGTCTTGGAGTTGGGTCTCAGCAAACAGGTCACTGCCTGGAAACACAACACAATTGATGTCCCCAACCTTCAGAATGCCCTAGTTTAGTCAGGCAGGGCATTTCCTCTAGTGGGTGCATGGCTGACTGGGGAACTGCAGCTCACTGCCACGGCCCAGCATCCTATGAGGAGTGCACTTGGTGCCTCCAGCCTGGGAAATTACCCAATTCAAAATGCGAAACAATATGGTTTCTGCTAAGTGAATCTTCCTTTTGCACCAACCACTGTAAAGTTGGAACACTAAGTTCAGCTACCGTAAATTAAGGACAGGCTTATATTAAATAAAAAGCTTCTACACAGAAGGGCCCTTATGCTTCTTGCACTGGCAGATCGGTCGACAGAGACGTGAGGACCAGAGGTGACAGTTTAACCTGCATTAAACCCAGGTGGAATCTCAGATTTACCACCTCAGTTTTCAGTGATGTTGTGGAACTCACGTGCTATGAATAACAAGAGCCTTTTGTATGTGCACACGCATGTGCCAGCATTCCTATGTCTCTACATTTACACCAATAGTTACACACAAACATACAAGAGAATAGCATGTACCAACACACAGATATGCAACCCGTGGGTTTAGGGATGATTTAATTTCCCCCTTCGAATCTCAGAGTGTTTTTATAACATTGGTTTTTTACCATAAAAACATTTAAGGTGGACAAAAGCCAAGGAAACCCCACGGGTTGATAACAGTTGGACTTGTGTATGGTGTTTTGGAAACCACTGGCTTTCTTTTTAAGAAGGTTGGCCGGCATGTGTCCTTTGTGGTTATTCCCTAGACAAGTCAGCTGACCTTCCAATGTTTTAGTTGGATGTTAGAAGAAGCTGGAATAACATCAGGCCTTGCATGAATGTGTACATTAAAATACTGTATTCCAGGGAGACACTTTAGTCCCCGAGGCTCCTACAACTGTGGTCTTCCAGAGAACTGACTTTTAGCTGAGTTATATTCAGATCAAATTCCTCTCTGACACTCTGAGTCCCTGTGTGGCTCCATGGCAGATGGCCCATCTAGAGAGGTGCCTATGGATGGATGAGGTCATAGGATAGAGCCCTGATCCAAAAGAGACAAGATGGTGGGGCTGCTTTCTGCGTGGACACACAGTAGTGTGGCCGTCATCAGTAAGTCACGAAGATAACCCTGAGCTGTCTTGGCACTCTGACCTTGACCCTCCAGACTGTGACATAGGATATTTCTGGAGTTTAAGCCACCCAGCCCGTGGTATTTTGTGATGGCCATCTGAGCAAATACAGTTGGTTCAGTCCCTTGATGGGCTGGCTTCCTACTTGTAACCACTGCCTGGCCTTGTACGGTCAGACCAAGGCGTAGAAGGTTCTGTCCCTTGTGCTTTTCCTTAAACCTCTCTACACCCAAGCTGGCAGTCTTTCATCCAAATCTGTTTCCATCACACAACTTCAGCGTGCTGCTGTCCCCTACTAAGACAACCACAGGACACAGCAAACTATGAGAGTCGTTAAAAAAGACCTTTGTAGAAGCCCAGTAATCCGAGACCTCGTTATCCTTACAGAAACACAGATTCCCAAAACTCCTAATGGACCGGTTATGACGTCATACTCTCGGGGCCATTGTCCTTACAAGTGGAATCAGAACTGTCATGTTGCTGCCTTGATTTGGCTCTATTGACACCATGACCACATTAGTAAAGTGAAATCCCTTTCCATTCACTCAGAACAAAACCTATCAATATTATATTTTCTTCCTATATCCCAAGCACCTCTATAATGTCTGATTCTACTTTATTCTTGTCCTTCCTCTCATCTTGTTTCCATTTGCTGAAAAGTCTTCATTGTTCCAGGGGTCAGGAAAAATAGGGGTGGGGGGAGGACTTGTTTAGAAGTAGTTGCCTAGCAACCCATCTTCCTTATTCCAAGGACAGGAGGCAATTTGCATTTTGGGAAAGAAGGAGAAGAAAAGAAAAGCTTCCCTTCTTCCGAATGCTGGACTGGGAATATTTGGTTGACCACTCCTCAATGGAGCCTGCCCTCCTCTGAGGACTCCCCCTGGGTGGCCGTCCTTTGCAGGCAGCCCTGTGTGTGCTAACTCAGGAGAGCCACCCTCTTCCAAGGTGCTCCCAAAGTGCCTGGGGCAGTGAGTGGCTCCGGGCACTGCCAAGAGGCAGCCCCAGGCAGCTCAAGGACAGAGCTCAGGACATCCTGGTCTCATTCAAGGGACTGTTTCTTTCCCACAGTGTTCTCCTCCTTTGTAGCAGTTCTTTTCTGGACATGTGCCACACCCAGGCCATGTCTAGGCCCGCTTCCCTTAACCCCCAAGCTGCTGGTGGGTTCTTGAACCTGTTTTGGGAGAGCCCAAGCCAGCAGGCATGTGGCAAAGGCAATAGACACTAACCTCTATCTCCATTGGTACTCTACAAGAGGCAGAGGTAAGGGGAAGGGAGGTTCCTTTCTAAATCCAGTGGGAAAGTCAAGGGCATTGGTGTCTGGGAAAATCGCTGTCCCACACCACAGAGCAGACCTCAAAACTCTCATTCACTGCCTCAGTTTCCACGATGGTATAACAGAAGGTGCTAACTTTTGGTAAGAGAGTTGTGGAAGGAAGAAAGATTATAGTCCCGAGGGCTTCTAGGTGGTAAGAAGGAAGAGGAGAAGAAGGAAGAGATGGTGGAGCAGAATGAGAAGAAGAAGGGGATGAAGAGGAGAAGGAGAAGAAAGAGAGGAGAAGGAGGAGATAGTTCTCAAGTTTTAAGCGGACGAGACATTGAGCGAGCTGTGAGTTACAGTCTCTAGGACTGAGACATTTGCAAACTATACTCGCATTGTTTAGCTCACTTTAAATACCACCAGGTAACAGGAAGACACCCACCCTCCGTTCTGATGCCGTGAGGACATCAGTCTCACAGCAGAGGCCCTGCTGCGCATAGGTCGTTCTGATCTTTACAATCCTAGCGCGATAGCAGATATGGCTGCCACTGTGGAGGGGTGGCTTAGACACCTTGTGATTCCTTTGTCGTTTCCTATTCTTCCATGTGCATGGACCCCCTAAAACAAAGCGATTCCCAAAAGTCTGGCTTAAGATTGAATACACTTCTTTGGCCAATGCAGGGAGAGTGTCCTGATAGGAAAAGATGGAAGATAACACCATCTAATCCTCTTCCGGGTATGGCCAGGGGGCGGGATGGATTGGGAGGAAAGCTCTGAACCATTCCCTGGGCTTCGCCATGCACAGGATATAAAGAAATGAATATTTAAAATATTAGTAAGCAGGACTTGGCCTTCTGTAGAACACAGTGTGCAGTTTCCCCTCCTCTTTCTACCCTGTTCTCTCTCCCTCCTCCCCTCCCTCCCCCCACCCCACTAGCTTTGTAAGTTTTCTAAATTCTCTAAGAACTGATCCCAAGTCTTTGTAACTGTGGTGCATCCCCGTTTAGTTCTTGTGTATTTATGAAGGAGGACATATATAGTCTTCCACTCCCGAGTGGGTAACAGGGGAAGACCACCATGGTCAAATGCAGCCTGGGGTGAATGTTGCCTCTGTGAGGGAATGAGTTGGTGAGTTTTGCTCTGAGCTTGGAGAATAGAGAGGCATCACCTGGCAAGGTGTAACCTTGCTGAATCAGGTGTAACCTTGCTGAATCAGGTGTAACCTTGCTGAGTCAGGTGTAACCTTGCTTACCATTTTCCAATCTCCCTCAGCCTGTGCCCCTCATGGCTCCCAGTTGCTTGTATCTCCAGGCAGTCAACACTGCATTCTGCAGGATGCATAGAAACTGTTAAGCATGGCCTCAAACTACATAAGCATTCCTGTTATAAACCAATGTGATGCTAGCGCTGTGCAGAGCACACATCTGCAATGCTACTGGAGGCTCTGGTGGAGTTCGGAAAACCTGAAAGAAGCATGAAGACCATGCAGCCATGGCTCACTGCAGAGAGAGTTGGAACCACAGACTTGATCAAACTTCCCTGTGCTCCAAAGATCAGTAGCTGGTACCACCTTTCCTGTCTAGGCTAAAGTAAGTTTATAGAAATGAGGCTATCCTGTAGCTAATTTTAATTACCAGAAGAAAACTCACAGAACTGTGTAGCTATCAGAGTCTAAATCACATAAAATCCCCCAAACCAAAGAAAATAAAAGCACATTAACCATACTTTAAACATTCACACAGGCAATGGTTATATATTATAAAGTGAGACCATGAAAAGGTACTAGTGTTTTGCAGTATTGTATTGGCCCAACCTGTAAGCCTCATCTCAGAGATGTTTTCTGTGGGCTTCCCAGCACTCACACCAAGCCAGACTCCCCTCCCCATTGCAGGTTTCTACAGCCCCCCCTCCCCCGGCAGTTTGTTCCACACCACTCACTGCACTCTTTGGTGTGCATCTCGGGATTATGTGACAACCCAAGATTCCCTGCAAGGCTATGATGCCTTTGCACATCTTTTCCTCCATAACACCCAGCATGGCATTTGTTGAATGAGTTTCAACAATTCTCTCTCTGCTCTAACCAGAAGGTTTGGCAGTCAAGGAAAGTCAGGACGAAGTGACGTCCTCTTTAAATCGAAAGTCGTGTACCTGGAGTTATAGCTCAGTGACAGTTCAGCCCTTGCCCCTGAACATGCTAAGCTTAGTATTCTTGCAGGCAGCAGGATCAAGGGAATGGGTGGGGTGAAACAAAGGAGAAGGCAGGCAGAGGTTGGCACAACTTCCAGAAAGCGAGCTCTCAGAACTAGAGTTGAACTTTGTCCCAGACTAAATCCTGACACAGGATGTACAGAGATGTCTGAGAGATGCTTGAGAGAGTAGCAAATGATGAAGGAGGGGGCTCATCAAAATGAAGCTATGACAAGTAACCGTCTGGGTCCTTATAGGTGCCCTAATGGGAGAGAAGCTAAGGGACAGCCTTGGGCAGGCAGTGTACTGGTTTCAACTAGGCTCTTGGCAAGATGAACTCCACACTACAAGGGTCCTTGGTGAGCTGAACTCAGCTAACCAAGCTGAGTGTGCACATGCCCTGTTTAACACCAGGCTGTCCAGTGTCAGTTTCCTCTTATTCCGTTGATTTATGAAATATTCTCTTCCTATGTTCACATATAATTACAGCAATGAGAGCTGATATGATAAGTGCCTATTGCAAGACGGGCAGTGCCCGAGGTACACAGATTCACACAGGTCTCCTGGCAAAAATACTATTGCTAGTAAAATGTAAAAGTTGAAGAAGTTGAGTCTTTGGAACTCTGGGAGTTCATTCCATCTCAGGGTCTGCAGGGTCTGCCCTGTCCGATTACTGTGCTTCCCCATGTCCTTACATCAGGTCTTGACAAATGCTCCTAGCTAGTAGAAATCCAAGGCACCTGCATAATGAGCACTGTTGGATGATGTTCAAGCACAGGGCTACTGAACCGGTAACACACAGACACTGGTGTGTGTGGACTTGATTCACAGGGATTTCATGACCATGGAGTACACACATGCTTGATTCACCTCTGTTAACACGGGTAACAAACGGAGGTGGTATCAGCAGGAACTCCAAAGATAATACACATATGACATGGTGACTTAATGTCATGCCATCGCTGCTGCACATATTCCAAAACATCCTTTCTGCTACCACTTTATATTTACCCCCAGGTCCCATTTAATGCTTTAATCATACCACACATTGCAATTTAAGATGTATAGCTCTGCTTCTACTCTGTGGTATTATTTTGTAACCTTGTCTATTTTATTTTAATGTTTTAAAGGTTACATTGTAGCAGGAGTCTCCAGTCCTTTTCAAAGTGCTAAAGACTTGAGCCCTGTCCCTTGTTGCTTAAATCTAGTGTATTATACTGTGTGTGTGGCTTATCCTGTGACGGCTTCCTTTTGTGGTGTGCGTTTCACCCTTAAACAAATTGTTAGACTCACGTGGCTGACAGTGGTAAGAGATGGGAGTTGTCAGCTAACCTCAAAGAGCAGAGGAGGCACTTTACATGGAATGGTAAAACATGCTCTCGGTGGGGTTGCTGATGCTGACATGGCTCAGCAATTAGGAGCACTAGTTGCTCTTGCAGAGGACCAGGGTTCAGTTCCTGGCACCCACATGGTTGCCCGCAGCGATTCTAACTCCAGCTCCAGGGTGTCTGGTGCACTCTTCTGGCTTCCACAGGCACTACACACAAGAGGCACACATAAACACTAGCTCACTTCAGTAAAAATAAATAAATCTTACAAATAAGTTTTTTGCAGTGGTGATGGCTGAGGTTGCCAGGAATGGCCTGGGCAAGAAACCTGGAGTGTGAATCAGCAGGTAGTCATAGATCTGAACTAGTCCTTTTCACCCTGCTGGAAAATCTCTCACATATCACCTTAGTACGGGGGAACAGAGCAATATAATATAAGAGTGGACTCATGTCCATTATACAAGAGTGGTATGTCGTATCATAGACCGGGGGGGGGGTGCCGTGGGAAAATAAGTACGGTGAGACAAGAGCAATCTTCCAAAAAGGCCTAAGTTGGTGCTCCCACCGGTGAGAGCCATCCTCCACTCAGCATGGTTTATCTGAGAGAGCCACATTCTAAACATGGAGGTTGGAGTCCTGGGTAAACATCAGCACGGGGCTCCCTGCTGCTCACCAATGGCCACGAGAGTCCTGAGAACCGGTCACACAGTCCCGCCTTCAGGAGGCGACTTTGCCTCTCTGAATACTATTTTCTTCATCTGCAGCATCAAAACACAGGTGTGGGAGGGGCTACATAGCTGTGACTTCAGATGCTAAGGCAAGAAGATGAAGAAATGAGGGGCAGCTTGAACTAGCTACGTGATGAGACTGTCTCAAAACTCAAAGCACCAAAACAAAAGCAGGTGGTCGAGCTGGCTCCATTTCAAGCTGAGGTATTAAGGTAGAACGAATACCCTTTCCTTCCAAGATCCAGAATCAGCTCTCTAATGCACTTAAAGGAGTCTTCTCGGGGGAAAAAAAAATTATTACAATAAAGTCTACTGAGTTTTCTAGAGAGAACCTGCTGCATGCTAGAAAAGAGCTGTGAAGAATTTAGCCATAAGCTGAAGGAGGCCGAAAGAGCACTCATACCCGGCTTAGCTGGCCCCGGTTTCTCTTTGCCCTCCACACAGGCCAGCCATCCCTCCGAACCCATTCAAAACAGGAAGGTTCTCGGGCTGTGCGCAAAGGCAATGCACGAGGCCCCATCCTCCGCAGCCCCCGCAGCTGCATCCCGTCATCAGAAACATGTGAATGAACCAAATTATCTCCAGGGCTCAGGGCGTGGGCCACATAGCCAGGCTCCACCGTCAAAGGATCCAGCGTCATGTTCTCCACCCCCTTATGTGAAGGCTGGTGCTGTCGTACGGTGCTGAGGGAGGCAGCCAGCCTGGAAGTGCCATGTAGGGAAGAAACTGTTCCGTTTCGGTGTTCGGCTTCGAAAATAACTGCTAATAAAAAGCTTTCGTACTGTGACACTTCAATACAGACACCCACAAGGATACCTTGACAAGCTGTTTCAGTCTTCGCAAGCCTTTTCTTGCGCAAGGCCCCACCAGTCACCCACACAGACACAACCCTGCAGAGGCAGAGGCGGCCAGCAGGGGTCTGCCTAGACTGCTGGGCCGGGAGCTCAGGCCCTGCCGCTCTATTGGAAGATTCCGCATCCTTTTCCAGCTGCAGCTTATGGCGTGTCTCGCGTTCAGGATGTCTAGGACAGTGTCTGCCTAGAGAATGAGCCAAACTCGCCCCTCAGATAAGGTGAGGGGCGTGTGTAGGGGGGAGCCTTAAACAATATTCATTCACAAACTGATCCAAACAGAAGATTTGAGACATAATGGCAAACAGCATTGCTCAAGGAATCTGAGCTCATGGCAGACAGCAGCAGGGTGTGGCTGAACAGTACGGATGAAAATCCAAAGACCTTTCTCACTGGAAGTCCTTAAACTGTAGTGTGGCCGCAATGCCATCTCCACCAGGAAAATAAAGGATCACATTTGAGGGAATTTTTGACAGCACATGGCCTTTCCCCACTGAGGGTGCTGCTGGCTGCCGCATGCTAGGCTCCTGCTCCCTGAGGTCCTAGCGTTCTGAAATTCTTACTTTAAGGCAGGTGCTCAATAAGTCGCAGAGCTTCGAGCTCCTCCTGCACCCCAGGGAGGCCTTGACCTTCCTCTCCTTCCACCTTGGTCTTCCAAGTAGCGAGGATTACAAGCCTGTGTGTGACATGGAGCCTGGCATCCCTGGCCAATTTCTGAAGCTCAATAATTAAGAGCAATCGCACAGTTACGATTTAAATCAAGGCATGGAGGTCCAGGAAGAAGTTTTCAAAATGAGCAAAGAAACAAGTGCCCAGGTACCCACCCACGCCTGTGGTCAAGTTTGAAAATTTGTTTGTGGCGAGGAACGGGTAAGGTCATAGGTTCGAGAGAGATTTTTCTCATCAGAAGGGATTTTGTTTGATAATTCTTTTAGTTCCTCCCCCCCCCCGTGTACATGTGTGCACACGTGTGTGTTTGTGTGTGTGTTTGTCTGTATTCATCCGTGCTGAGGCCAGGAGTCAATTTTGAGTGTCATGCCTCAAGTACAGCCCACCTTTGAATGTTGTGGTTGCTGTTGTTGCTGCTGCTGTTGTGTGAATCAAGGTTTGAAACGGGAGTTGGCCTGGGTCTCAGTGATTAGGTTAAACTGGCCGGCTAGGGGTCGCCAGCTTCCACATGTGAGTTTATAAAAGTGTGCCACGTGCCCAGCTTTCCCCTGTCTTTCCTTTAAACAGAGACTCTGGGGATCAGACTTGGTTCCTCATGCCTACCAGGCAAGCACATCACTGACTGTGTTGTCCGTCAACCTTAGATAAATGTTTTCTGGAGCCCGATGTGTGCCTCACTCTGTCTGGGAAGCGAAATTCCTCAGACTCTCTATAAGCTTCTGCTAAGCCATGTTCACCACAGGCTCGCCAGCATGCGAAGCCCCTGTCACACAGCAGAGGACACATTCTGGCGTGTTAATGTTATCTAGCCTGCATCTTGTGCTAGGATAGGTTGCTGTGATAATCTCTGTAGTGTCTGACAGGTGGACAGACAGACCAAGGGCAGGTTTGAAATAATCTCTTGAGGACCGACATTATCAGAACTAAGGGGTTGGCTCATGCCCTGGTGGGACTCCACAGTTTCTGGCCCGGGTACCCAGTGCAGTGGACAGCATCCCTGCTTTGGAAGAAGAATACGGACCTTTCTTTTCTGAAAGCTCCTTTCAGTGTGATCAGCAAGAATCTGGTACATGTGTGGCACTTGGAGTTTAACATAAGAACATGTATGCTGCACACGAGAACCCTTTGGCATTAGGTAGGGAGTTTTTAAGGTTACTAACAAGCCTACCCGATACTTTCCTCCCTTTAAAACTCAGCCAAAGTCTAACTTATTTCCCCATAGAGTTTTATTGACCTCTTCCCTCGCCGCCTCCAAATCCAGTTTTTTTCTGTACAGCGTGTATCTCCCTGCTTAATATCAGACTGAATCATTCGTGTGTCTTCTCCCAGGGAGATTTTCTTTAGGGAACAGAACATGTCTTCCAGAAACACAGTTAGGAAGTCTATATGGGATGTTATCTCAAGTTAATCTAGCCATTCACCTGCCCAGCACTTCCTAGGTATGGGCATAGAACAAAAACCAAGACTACAAGATGCGGGGAACACTACTGATCTTTTCTGCCCACATGGCTTCCCAGTGCTTTCTTGAACCAGTTCATGTTTGAGCCTAGAAACTTCTCAGAGTAGGAGCAAGGCTGAGGTAATCCCCCTGTTCACTACTCACCGGAGATGGAGAAGCAGCTCTCCTACTTAGGTAATAATCCTGTGTAGGCAGAAAACTTTAATTGTACAAGTATTATGTAAATGTAAGTTATTTAATTAAAAAGGAGGTGGGGGGAGCCTTCGCAGGAAGTGAAGAAGAATAAAAAAGATGAGAGAATTTTGTTTCTCTTTCCTGCAGATTGTAAGTAGCTCACTGATGGGCCTTGGGATGACACATCCTTCATAGAGAGGGAGCAGCCGCCTTCTGCTTCGAGGAAAGATGAAGTAGCAGAGATGAGTCCGTCCCCCCCCCCAAGCAGCCTAAATAGAAACTGTTTCTACACTACTTAATACACGTAAGGACAGCTAGTACTCCTTGAGAGGTAAGTGGTCATGGAGAGTCAAGAGAGCACTCAAGTCTAGTTCCCTGAAAGTTCCACAAGATGGCTAATCTTCACTGTCAACCTGATTACACTGGGGGCTGCCAGGGAGATTGATGGAGCAATCAATCTGGGTGTGTCTGTGGGGGCTTAGCTGAGAGTTTAGCTAAGGCCAGAAGGTCGGCTCTGACTGTGGACAGCATCTTTCTGCAGGCTGCAGTCCTGACTGAAATAAAGGGGAAGGAAGGAAAGGCCAGGATATAGGTCTCTCTCTCTCTCTCTCTCTCTCTCTCTCTCTCTCTCTCTCTCTTGTTTGTATATTTCTTTACCTCCCACCCACCCTTTCCTTTCTACATTTTCCCAGCATGCTGTGACCTGACATGGCATGTGATCCCATGAAGATGTACCAAACTCACTGAAGCACCAGGTTACCCGTGAGAGCAGCAGTCCTTGGAAAAGAAACCAAAGGCTGAAGGTCACAGTACTGGGTGCTCACACAGGGCAAGGGGAAGTGCTGGCTTCCCCAGAGCGGAGGGGGAGAGTCCACACTTCCAAGTATCTGGGGTGGGCCCTAACGTCGCCAGTGCTCTTAACCTTGCCTGGGAAAGTTCAAAAAGCAACACACCAAATATAAAATTATCCTCATGAGATGTAGCTGCTTGCTTGAACAGAGGTCAGAAATATTTATAGAAACCCAAGACCACTGAGCATTCCATAAGGAAAAGATACAGTGACTCTTCCCATGCAAAAGGTTCAGAAAGAAGCACCGCAAGGAAGAGAAAATGGAGCCAACTGAAGTTTACGCAGAATTCACTGCAGACTGTCAGGGAAACACCTGAAACATTCACTGGGACTGTTGATGCTAGGTGCGTGGCTGAGATGGGGGAAAGGCCTCCTGCTGAGCCTTTGGAAGTGATAAACTGGGAGGATGGAGAGACTGGTGGGAGCACAGCAAAGCCAGACCCTGCAGAGTTTACGGAGATGGAAGACACAGCAGCGGAAACCTTCCAAAGTAGAAGGGTCAGGGAAAGAGGGTGCCAATGGCACACGGTGCTCGCTGATCTGTGCGAGCGATAGGGAGGGGCACCAGAGATGCCTGAGATCCATAAACACCCAAACCGATGAAAACCGCAAGGCACAAAAGCCAAGAATTCGGCGATGAAGGAACCCGGGAGGCACATCATTGTCAAACCGTCCGAGCCCAGGGGAATTTTAGATGCCAGAGGAAAAGCCTCTGTATCTGAAGGACCAAGGACTCCCAGCCCAGGACTTCTGTCTGAATGGAAGGCTGTGAACCTCTTTGATGTATTTCTCTCCAAAACATTTCCAAGGAAGCAACTCCTCCTGGCAAAGAAGGAAGAGAGACTATAGGGACCTAGGGTCAGTGTGACAGGGTTCTTAGGCCAAAGCCGTTCACTTTTGCCCTTCCCTCCCCCTCCTCATTTTCAGATCCTGACTTGCCTCTTCATGTTTGTTTGTTTGTTTGTTTGTTTGTTTGTTTTTCCGAGTGAACTTACTTGCCCTTTTATTTTAACATACCTCCGGCCAACAGGGACTAAAATAAAAGTTTTAAAGTGGGGTGTTTGGGGAAAGATTGTTTCTGGTGGGTGCACGCTTCTGGTTTTTACATGGCCCCATCCTTCCTTCCCAGACCTCACCTTTGATGTTTGTGATCACAGCAGCCAACTGAAGGCAGGAGGGCATAACCGAGGAACTTCGCCCCTGTAGCCAGGAGATCAGAGGTCTCGGAGTCCATCAGGACTGCCCTCCTGTTGGGTCCTGTTTCATGAGCCAAGCAACTCCTACTTGCTTAGCTGCCGCTAGGCACACACTGATGCCTTTGGGCAAATACATTTCTAACTGGCATGATCACGAGAAACTAGAGACACGAAGCATTGTCTTAAGGCTGCAATGCTGACCCTCCTTCCTTTACAGCCTCAGTGGCTCTTGGTGTCAGCTTACAGGAGCATGGGTTGAGCAATGTCACACTGATTGCACACCGAGGACTGAGGCCTGACAGCTTCATTTAGGGAGTGTGGGAGGAGAAAGCACTTGGTAAGGTGACCTCCCAAGACTCAAAAGAGTCTTCTCACCTGTCCAAGAAACTGGGAGAGGCTGACTCCACCTGCATCTCTCCTACCCCAAGAAGCATGCAGCCCACCTGAGTACAAAATGGATGGGCGAATGGCTTCACGAGTAAGAACCCAGCCACCAGTAGAATTTCCCTCTACTCCTGCTAACATTCTTCCTTGGCTAGAATGTGGGTGGGAGAGAGGCCCTGACCGAGCATCTCCAGGTCAGCTTATTATACTCTAGTTTCTGCAGCTTCCTATGGTTCTTGTCAAAGGTCACCAGACCCAATAAGAAATGAAAGGCTGTGGGGTGCTCCTTCCATAAGGACAGTGACCTGTGACGGTGGATCTCTCTCACTGAGCTAGCTCTTTGTCAGCTCAGAGGTAGAATGCAGTGGATGGACTTCAGACAGAACGAGTAGCTATGGAGGTGGATATGCTGGTCTTTGGGGGGAGACTGTTTTCATAGATTCCAGGATACATCTCCGGATGTAGACCCTCTTACTACTCTGTTTCAGCCTAAAAGTTGAGTCTAAAACTATAGGTATTCCAACAGGGCTTTATGGAATTTGCTAACAGCCCAAATCCTGTTGAGTGTGCAGCAAAGAAGTTTCTGTCTCTCCTTACATTCTCCTATGTGTCTTCCTATCCTTTTCCAGTTCAGGGCTTCTAGACAATAGAACTATCTGGGGTTTCCATCTCGATCCCAGGCTGAGTGCTTCTTTGTGACTTTCACTCTGATTTTCCAGAGCTTCTTCCCTGGGGTTTCCAGTGCACATTTCCAGTGCAGGGCTTGTCTCCTTACGGTAGGATGTGCACACAGATCCCACATGCCTTTTCTCTAGACTCCTTTTGTATTCAGTATGCTATATACTATTTGTTTCTTAAATATGTTGAATAAATAATGATTATTTGCCACGCCCACTCTAGTAGCGACTCACAACAGGTCTAAAAACTCAGCTTCCTGGAGTCCTGGCATTTCCAATAATCTATATACACGAACCCTATCCGCATGTTAGTAAGGTGTATGCTCTCTCTCAGTATTATTAATGCCTCAAAAGATTGAATTTTTACCATAGGTAAAGTTTCCACCAGTGTTCCAAAGCCCTAAAAAATTCCTTAAAGCCAGGAGCTCGGAATTCAGTGAAAAGGTTACTTTCATATGCAAG
>NC_034605.1:61742420-61757585 GCF_900095145.1 Mus pahari | reverse complement strand
TCTCTCTCTCTCTCTCTCTCTCTCTCTCTCTCTCTCTCTCTCTCGTCGAACTGTCTGTCACTCATTCACCAAATCCTCGATTGCCTGCGTTCCACGCAGATCGGGGACCCAACTGAGGTCCGTCTGTGGCAATTATTGAGTGAATGAATGAATGAATGAATGAGAGGACTCTTGCTCTTACACTCCTAAAACTCAGAAGTGTAAGTAAAAGTTCTTAGGCAAGCTCAGATACAAACTAAACCAACTTAGAAACTTGAAATAATTTATGCAAATCTCTTCTAATACAGAATTAGCCTGAACTCAATGTTCTGATTCCTCCCTGGCAGACGGTTCCTCTGAACTATGCTCTAAGTGTTGAGGGGAGAGCAGAGTGAATATGATTTCAAAGAATAGACAATATATCTTTTCTTTTTTTCTGAAGCCACTTTAAGCGAAACAGCCCAACTAGAAAGATCTATAATTGTTCATCTGAAAGTCAAGAGTCATTGTGTAAGTATTTTACAGTGGTGAAGAAAATAGGGAGATGACACATACAAATGAGAGCCCAAAGCACAAAGGACATCTTGCTTTCAGGAAGATATTGAATTTTCCCTTGAAATGAACATTGGGTTTATTTTCAAGTGTTCTAGACACACATCTGCAGAGGAAGCTGTCCTGTGACAGTGCTCTATGGAAGCCATCTTGGGCTTCCTGTCCCTACTGCTAACCAGTGATCTGAGATGGGACATCTCACAGCCAGAGTTCCGGCTGCCAAGGTCAGCAGCCCTGGTGTCTGAGGCACACACAACCAAACACAAACCTGACAAATCACGGACAGATTAAGTGACAGACTCCTGCCAGTGGTTGTCTTCATCAGCCACACCCTGAACCAGTCTGCGCAGATCTCAGAGACAGGAGACCTTATTCTCTGCCCCTCTCATGTTAGAACGGGGAAAGGCATAGGAGATGACTCTGATGGCGTGAGATGCTCTCTGCTGTAATACCTGTTTGGATGTGCCAAGGAGGGATCACAGATTTGTGAGCAACTGCCCTGTGTGTGGGAAGCAAGAGAGGAGAAAGAACTGGAGCTACCTCATGCTGCCTCTCAGAGAGGGAACAGTATTGGCACGCCGCACAAGAAGAAACTGAAATAATATTTAGAATGAGTTTGTCTACTTACCTACTTAATTTTCTATCTAGAAATGTTTGCATTAGGTAAAAATAAAAATTCCTTAAACACATTTGTTTTGAAGGCCAAGGTATGATAGCTATTTCTGTTTAAATTTTAAAACATTTGAAGACTTTTGCTTATTTTTATTTTGTGTGTGTGAGTATTTTCCCCTGCGTGTGTGTATATGCACCAAATGCATGCCTGGAGCCTACAGAGTCCAGAAGAAGGCAGCCAGTCTACTGTTAGGATCGAGAGTTCCCATGTGAGTGGAACCCACACCAAGGCCTGCTGCAAGAGCAGCAACTACTCTTCAGCTTAACGATGAGCCATCTCTCCCGCCCCTCCTGGTAGTTTTCATCTGCTTGTCTGTTTCTTATGCCATCTAGGCTCTTCCTCCATGCAGTGTCAAGTCTAGTTCATCACCTTTGCACTCCATCATGGGCAAATAAGGGGAAAAAGTGCCAAGCTAGGGGATGGCTCAGTGGTTGGCTCAAAGTTGGCTGTCTACCTGCTGTGTAGGCTGGGATGCTCAGCATGGCACACTGTCTCCTTCTGTTAGACAATAAACTGCTACTGAGCATCCAGTGGTGATGTCTTAGTTCATTGTCAGTAGCACTGACATCTTGGATCTTGAACAGGGCCTTGCTTCGATCGTTTTCCTTTGTCTGCCTCCTTAAATGCTGAACACAGATCGACTTACTTATTCTTCACTCTTCCCTCACTCTTTTTTTTTTAATTTTTAAAATTTATTTTATTAGATATTTTCTTCATTTACATTTCAAATGCTATCCTGAATGTCCCCTATACCCTCCCCCCACCCTGCTCCCCTACCCACTCACTCCCACTTCTTGGCCCTGGCCTTCCCCTGTATGGGGCATATAAAGTTTGCAAGACCAAGGGGCCTCTCTTCCCAATGATGGCCGACTAGGTCATCTTCTACTATATATGCAGCTAGAGACACGAGCTCTGGGGGTACTGGCTAGTTCATATTGTTGCCCCACCTATAGGGTTGCAGACCCCTTCAGCTCCTTGGGTAATTTCTCTAGTTCCTCCATTGGGGGCCCTATGTTCTATCCTATAGATGACTAAGGGAATCTACTTCTGTATTTGCCAGGCACTGGCATAGCCTCACAAGAGATAGTTATATCAGGGTCCTTTCAGCAAAATCTTGCTGGTATATGCAATATTGTCTGCGTTTGGTGGCTGATTATGGGATGGACCCCCTCTTCCCTCACTCTTACAAAGAGATGAATTAAAGGATAGCATTTCTTATGACTTCTATATAATGCTAAAGCACAGGGCAGAACACTCCTTAAAAGCTAGGCTCTTAGATGTTTGGGCCTCTCTAGTCACCAACAGATTATGTTAATTCTACACTCATGTTAGACCCAAACATAGAAAACTACCAAAGTGCAAATTAAAAGAAGACGAAGAAGAAGAAGAAGAAGAAGAAGAAGAAGAAGAAGAAGAAGAAGAAGAAGAAGAAGAAGAAGAAGAAGAAGAAGAAGAAGTCAATGAATCCATGGTGGCAGAGTAATGACCAGGCAGAGTGATGTCCTAGCACAATGTGACACAAATCCACTTCCGATCGTCCCTGAATATTGGGTTTTGCCAGCGGAGAGGAGGAAAAAAAAAAAAAAAAAGAAGGCTGGTGCAGAGAGCTGCTAATTAGAACAATCCAGAAAACAAAAATGCTAGAGTAATTTTGGGCCCGCCATGCCGGGCTGGTTTCAATGCAAACTCAGTGTTCTGATTACTCTCTTCACAGGGAGGGTGTAATTAACTCAGCTGCACTGGGCTCCAGGCTCAGGCTTCCTGGTGCTGCCAGCTCCCTCGTGACCAGGAACAGCTGCCACCAGCTATTCCCACCAGCAGAGAGCTGGTGCCCACCCCACAAGGCTGTGCACTGTCACTCCACAAGCCTATGTACAAGTCCTTGTGAGCAGAAGGTTCAGGCACTTATTAGAGTTAGAGCTTTCTTAAAGGTGAGCGATCTGTTACTTCCCAAATGAGTCGGTCCATTCCTAATTGTCATTTTCCATGTAAGACAACGTAGGTGTGGTGGCTTCAATGAGAAATGTCCCCACAGGCTCATGCATTTGAACATCCCTGGTTGGTGGCACTGTTTGGCAAGGCTATGGGGACTTTTAGAATGGAGAATGTTGCTGGAAGAATTACATCACTGGGATCAGACTTTACAACCACCCCAATTCTGGTCTGTTCTCTCTGCTTCTTGTGTGCATCTGAGATATGACCGTTCAGGTTCCAGCTCCTGCAGCACGTTTGCTGCTTGCTGCTTCCTGTTTCCGGATTGCTGCTTCCTGCTGTGCCTTTCTGCCATCATGGGTATCCAGCTCTCTGGAACCATGAGGCAAAATAAACTCTTCCTTCTATGGGTTGATTTTTGGTCATTGTATTTTATCACAGCAATGGAAAAGTAGCTGTCCAACCTTTTCCCTGGTTACTGTGCCTGAAAGGGTTTCTGACATTGGTGGGGACCTCAAATGTGGTCTGGCTTGTCGAAGCAGATGGGAAGAAAATGATGAGGAAATGTTTGTGGAAGACACCGGAGAAAGAGAAACATCAAGGACAAGAAAAGCTCATAACCTAGAGATGGTGTCAGGGCACACAAGGAGCTCTAAAGGGCACACCAGGAACACTAAAGGGCACACAGGGACTACTAAACCTCATGACCTAGAGATGGTGTCAGGGCACACAGGAGGCACTGATGGCGGGATCGGGCTGAAGCTTATAAATGGCGGTACTTAGTGTGAGGGCAAGGTGATGCAGGGCCTCAAGAGATGTTGTTGAGTTCTGAGAAACCAAGCAGTAATTCCTGCTTATCCATTTGACAGACTCAACAGTGTGTTGCATGCAATACTATATTTCAATAAGCAAAAATATACCCCAAACCAGGCCTTTGATGATGCTTTCATGAAGCCAAAAGGTGAACCATTATTTTGAAATTTTAGAAAAGGCTAAACAGAACACCTAACTCATTCCCCAAGTTTCCTACTGGCTGTCCTGTCTTCCATAATTTACCTCTTTCCTGGCTGTTCATTTCCATCTAAGATGAAGGCTTATGTGAAGTTGGGGACTGTTTCTCACTGTGAGCAAGTGAAACAAAATCACAAACTGTTCTACTAGAGTTGAGTAATGGCCACAAGCAAGTAGGATGGAGTTGATAACTTTTTATAGATTTATTATTAATAATAATTATTTTAAAAATACATGTGTATGTGCCTGTGTGAGTTTGTGTACACCATGTACCTACAGATGCCCTTGAAAGCAGGAGAAGGCTTAGATCTTCTGCCATTGGAGTTACAGATGGTTGTGAACTGCCAAACCAAACCTGGATCTACCACAAGAGCTCTAAGTGCTCTTAGCCCCTGAGCCATCTCTACAGGACAGACATAACTGGGGAAATGTCAAGACGATTTCATACATAAAGAACTGGGAATTACCAGTTCCTGTAATCCATAAGTACTTTAGTACTTTTTATATTTATTATTATTATTATTATTATTATTATTTATATGTATATGTGCATGTGTGTATGGCTGTGTTAATGCATGTATAGCACATACATGTGGGTGTCCTTGAAGGTAGAAGGCTTAGATCTCCCCAGTATTGGATTCAATGTCCCAAGTGGAGGGTTTTCTAACAAATGACAATAAAAGATGGTAGACTGCAAACACTGTTTAAATAATGCATAAATGTTGAAGATTAATTTTTTTATTAAAAGTGCACAAGTCACTTGGACTTTATATCTACTTAGAATGTTGTACCTTACACCACTATATAATTCTTGAATTACCTCCTCTATCCCAAACCCTGTACCCAGCAACAGTCACCTTTGATGTTCTATCCCTCCAGCCTTTGGAAAACCAACCAACTTCCTGTCCTTAGGTTTTCTCATTCTAGACATTCCTTGTAAGTGGAGTCACATGATACGGGCTTTTTATGTCTGATTTCCATCTCTTAATATCATGTTTTTCTTTTTGTATTTTTTTAGATTTAATTTATGAATGTTTCTGTTTGCATGTATGTATATGTACCATGTATGTGAGTGGTGCCAGCAGAAGTCAGAAGAAGATATCAGATGCCCTGGAACTGGAGTTACAATAGGTTGTGAGACACTAGGTGGTGCTGAGAACCAAACCCAGGTCTCCAGCGAGAGCAGTCAGTGCTTGTAACCACTGAGACATCTTGCCAGCTCCTTTATGGTGTTTTAATATTTTCTCTGTGTTGTGCTGTGGGGTAGGCTCTATTCCTTTGGACTGCTGAATAATGTTCCACTGGTTCACTATGTTGTTTTTGTCTATTTAACAGTCGATCCACACTTGCTGCCCGTGCCCTGGACCACCCACTGCCTGACCCTACTTGCCCTTGGGGGTTGGAGATGAGGTGGCACAGTATCAACACATTTAGTAATCCTAGGAGTGCCCTTTATACCTTCCACCTGGGTCCCATCGGTTCTAAATAAGCGTCTCTTCAGCAGTTCCCGGTTGACTGACATTGTCTATGTCAGCAATCCTCTGCCTCTCAGGCAGTCTTCAATTAGGTGCTCCTGCAGGAGTTGCCTTTGTGGCTGCATGGCCCCTGGCATTTATGCAGAGGTGGCCACTGCCTTTTCTCCTACAGATACTTAAATTGCCTGTACTCCTTATATATCATGAATAACTCTCCTATGAGCTTTTGTGTAAACAGAACTTTTTCTTTTTTTTTTTTGGTATATTCCCAGGTAGAATTATTAGGTTATATTGTGACTTTACCGTGAAAGTCTTAAGAGATAAGACTGTTTTCCAAAGCTAAGCTGTTTTCTAAAGCACCTGCACAGTTTTGCTTTCCCACCAGAAATGGATGAGAGTTTTAATTTCCCCACATCCCTGACAACACATACTGCTGTCCTTCCATCTTTTTTACAGCATCCCAGTGGTATGAGGTGATATCTAATTGTAATTTTCCTTTGCAGTTCCCTAATGACTGGGGTGCTCAGCATTTCTCCCAGTGCTTCCTGGTCCTTTCATATCATCTTTGGAACAATGTCTGTTCAAATATTTGCCTTAGGTTTGAACTGAGTGTCTGATCTTTTCATTATTGTTCTCTGAATTGTCTTTCTAGAGATGATTCTGAGAAGGTCGGGTTTCACCTACTTCAGTCCTGGCACTGGGATGAAATACACCCTTACTGATTTGTATAATAGTTAAATCACAACATTTATTGAGCTCTTTCTTTGTTCTAAGTCCTTTTTTTTTTAAGTTGTTGTTTGGACCACTTATTTCTCCTTTACATACTCATGAAGATCAGCAAAAGCTCCCCTCAGAGAAGCAGTCACCCATTTCTTCTGAAACTGGGAGACACTTATCCTCACTTTTCTTTATTATTATTATTATTATTATTATTAATTGGTTATCTTATTTATTTACATTTCAAATGTTGTCCCCCCTTCCCAGTCTCCCCTCTGCAGCCCCCATCCTATCCCCCTCCCCCTTGCCTCTAAGAGGATGCTCACCCACTCACCCACTCCCTCATCCCCATTTTTCACCAAGGAAAGTAAATTTAATAAAGCAAATGCATCTATAAAATACCATCTGTACTTCAAAAGTCTGGGAAAAGCTAGACATGTACAGACTCGAGGCAGGTGCTGCTTCTAAGTTCTTTTTTGTACCCTTGAGATTAAGATTTCTCATGTCTCCCACAAACATCAAGATAGGCCCCCAACTTGACCTCTAAAAAACACTTCATACCGTAGAAATGAGCAATGCTCATCAAAGCAACAAAGGAAAAGCCACCGCAAAAGTCTGCTGAAAAGCATAGAGCAAGGCATAGATTCATTCTCTTAAACCAATGTAGCAAAGTTATTAAGTGTAGCAAAGAACCAAGTTACAAATTGTAGCAAAGTTACAAAGAGTTGCAAAATTACCAAGTATAGCAAAGTTACCAAATATAGCAAAATTACAAAGTATAGAAAAGTTACCAAGTGTAGCAAAGTTACCAAGTTACCAAGTGTAGCAAAATTACCAAGTCTAGCAAAGTTGGCAGCAGGAGAGGACCTAGCATAGGAACTCAGAGGGTTCATCTTCCAGCTAAATAATCACCAGCTGTACAAAGGCCAAGGTTGGCATCGCCTCCACCAGCCCTATCCTGTTCTGGAAGTTGGCAAGTGACACAACCCATGAATATTTCAAGACCATGTTGAACCACCCCTTTGCTATAGCTTCTGGGTTTCTAGAAATGTCCCCATTCTTTGCATCCAAGTACCAAGACCTCTCCATTTGCAAATCTAATTACTCGGAGTATGCTAACCACAAGTAGTCAGTGGATTTGAAGTGATGTCAGTAACTCTGCCCTTTTGTGATCAGAGTCTTTCAGAACAGGCTGCCAGAACCACTCTCACTGTGCACATGTGTGTAAATATTCTGCTACTATCACCCAGTGTAGTTCTAAACAAGTTCATACATGTCCAACCTTCAAGGTGTCTAGTTAGCATCTCCCAGCATCAAACGGAAGTCCTTGCTTAAATCTGTGACCCCTGTGCCTTCAACCAACACCCTGTAAACAGTGATGCGGTTTCTCTTGGCAATGTGACACAATGCTCTGGAAAGCCACTGTAAAGAACGGTTTCCCCTAACACTTATATGCTGGACCTATACACACCCTAGAACGTGACTGTGTTCCAAGCAGCACTTTAAAGAAGTGACTTAGGGAAAATGGGACCCATAGGGTGGACTTTGATCCAGTCAGCTGATGTCTGAAGAGGAGATTTAGAAGTGAGATCTTCCACTAAAGCTCATGCATGTAAAAATAAAGATTGTGGAGAATATAGAAAGATGGCAGCCACCTTCATTCTAGTAAGAGAGCCTGAGAAGTCATGCCCAGTACCACTATGACCTTGGAGATCTCCAGTACTGTGAGGAGTCAATTTCCACCAACCAGGGATGTTTTCCAATGCCAGCCCAAGCATATGAATACAGGAGGTTTCCCCCACTTAAGACCATCTCCTTGCTGGAGCAGCTACTCACCCGATAGTAGTCGGTGCTGTACACATCTCGGGACATCCCAAAGTCCCCAATTTTCACCAGCAGGTTCTCTCCCACCAGGCAGTTCCGGGTGGCCAGATCACGGTGCACGAAGTGTTGGGACGCCAGGTAGACCATGCCTGCTGCGATTTGCTGAGCGATGTGCAGCATCTGCGACTGTGTCAGCTCTGTGGGCGGGTTACCCTCTGCCATCAGCACTGCATCCGGCCCGTGTGCCCTGCGGGGGGAACACAAAGGGTTGGAACCTCAGCTGGAAGACTGGAAGGACCCTTAGTCTCAGCTCAGCAGCTGGGACTGGAGGACACTGGGTGAAAAAGAGACCAGGATGCTCCATTGCACAAACAGTTTTATCTCTACAGCCAAGAAAGCACCTAGTGGCCTCTTTTCTAATGACTGGGATGCCAGGGCTGTGTGGGCTGGAACAGCGAGCCCCTCCCGCCACAACACATCAACATGCTAATGTTTCTGGAAATTCAGGACTCATCAGACATTGGCCACAGTCTCAAACTCCCACCCCCACCCCACCCCACCCCCCACCCTCCCACCCTTCCCAGAGGGAGCTACAGAAAATAATAAGTGTGTCACTGCCTTGGGGAGCACGGCTTGGACAAAGCTAGCCACCCCAAGGGAAAGTAAGGGAGTGGGTGTCTCCTTTTAGACATTGGAAACACAACAAAGATGGAGAGCTTTTCAACACATTTTAGAAGGGGGCAACTTCATCTGTGGGTCCCAGAACTGAATATGGGTGTTTGAAAGTGAGAGAGCCGGAATTACCCAATATTTTTAGCCTGGATTCTACCATGCCTTCCACAAGCTGTTCCCACCTGCCAGAGGTACACCTTTAGCCCCCAAGGCTGAGGACTACAATGACTCTCCTTTTACATTTCTAAAACATGCTGTCACCAGACTTCCCCCACCCGCTTCTCTGGGAGCAAGCAGAGGCCTGGGGCCTGTCTCAGTCCACCACTATCTAACACCCCGATCTGGGGAAGTGTTTGAACTTCACTTAATCTGTAATTTCCTCATTAGTCAAAGGCATGGGGGGGGGGATTAGTCTGGGTGATCCTTTGGTTCCCTCTCTGCTGCTGAATATCAAGATATTCCCTAGGGAGGAACTTCCTGGTCTCATAGCAAGCAAGTCTTAACAGTTTTCACCTCTCCTTAAACCCCAGGCCCCAGCTGCCTTTTGTAGCACCCAGGAACAGACTGAAGAAACATCCCTTGAGGTGAGAGGACAAGACAGGGCACAGAAGCCAAAGCCCGGGCTGTCAGGATTGAATTTGAATCCAGTCCCAAAAACAGGAGAGTTATATAACCTTCTGGGTCTGTTTCCTTATTCTACAAACCAGACCCTGGGAGTACTTTCCTAAGAGCATCAGCATGAGGAAGACTTGAGGATCCTTCTAAGGAGGGAAGAGGGGATTTTTATAGAATGAGGGGCGGGTCTTTGCCAAAACAGGGCCCTTAACAGAGAGGTACGCAGAATCGGGGTAAAAGGGAACTTTCCTTTTCTTGAGAATGCCAAAGTTCTTCTCACCTCACAGAAGATTCCTCACCAAGATCTCAACCTCGGGTAAAGTACCTAGTAATACACTAAACTCATAGGGAATCCAAAAGACTAAGACAAACTTAGGTATTCAGGGAATGAACAAAGTAGGTCAATGTCAGCTATAGCCTGTGCCAGCTACAGAAAACAGGACTCCTATGTCTGTAGGAAGCAGAGATTCCAAACCCCTCCTGAGAAGGCCCCTCTGCAAGCTCCTGCACCAGCCTCATACTCCACAAACAAAGGAAAGCTGGTAGCCCCACACCAGAGCTCTTCATAGCCCTGAGCATGGGGGCAGGCTCTCAGAGCAGCCATTTTCCTGCCCACTTCTAGGAAGGCAAGAAAGGTTTTCCCTGATAGAAGCCTCCACACACCTTTGCTTTCCTGGAGTGGATGGCTCTCGATTAAGGGAAGAATGGGTGAGCCTCCTGGAGGAGCTCTTAAGAGGAGCATGGAGTTCAGGTCTTCCTGCATCTCTTGAAAAACAAAAACTCATGATGCTGCTTCTTCTAGGAGCTCCTTAACAAGTGGCAAGGCCTCCCCACTGCTCTGGGTTGGGGAGCCAGTAGCAGGCTTCAGCAGCTACAGGAGGCACTAACCTTGCTGGTCCAGTGGTCTCTGGCATGGCTTGAAGCTGGCAGTTTACCACCCTGAACTGGCTCTGTGACTCATACCTCTTTCCTATTAAGTGTTTCAATGTGCAGGGGGTGCTAGAGACCAAACTTGGGGCTTGCACAGACAAGGTGAATCCCTTACTGTCAAGCTGCATCCTAGCTCCTTCTGTTTGTTTGTTTGTTTTTTAAGATTAAAGTGAGTTTACCTGTTAAATTTCACATAAATAAAAATCAATTGGCACATGACAGTTATACATATTTATGGGATATAGTACGGTATTTAATGCATGTGTAGAATGTATAAGGTAAGATTACAACAGAATAATTGATACACATATCACTTAGATATCTACATTCCCTTGTATTAATAGCATCATCTCTATAGCTATTTTAAAATATGCAGTGAATTTTCACCAACCATTGTTACCCAACCCTGGTCCCTAAGACTTATCCATTTCATACAATGGCTCCCCTGTTCATCCTTAAATCATACTCCTCTGAGGGTGTTCACAGCCACTTTCTCTGGAAGAAAGGGCATGTTGGGAGTCTCAGTTTTGTCACCTGCTGTATGACTCAGCTTCTTTAACTGTGCTACAAGAGCGGTAGCAGTAGTAGTGGTAGTAGTAATAAATTTATCATTCATTTTTAATTTTACTACTTGGTTTTCATAAATTGATATATCTATATGCTTAGAAATTTTGAATACCTATTACCTGTTACTACTTGAAAGTTACTCGTCTTCCCTTATCCATATTAGAAGGGAACTTTGGAGAGGTTGTAGAAGGAAAAACTGTGAAACTCCTGAAACAAAATTTTCCTTCTCTTTGGCCATTCCACTGATGTAAGACCTGGCCACGCTGCTCGGTGTATGTGTTCTTACATGAATAAGAAGGTAAGAGACATAAGACATCTGGCTTTATCAGGCTCTGCCAAGATGCTTGGAGATCTGTCATGGCAGCCTCGGGCCAGGTCTCCTCCCAGGAAGAGGACAGCCTGTACTTGCAACGCATCACTGCACCTGAGGTCTGCTCCTTGGCAGCCACCCTGTTCCAGAGTTTAGCAGATTCTGGAATAAGTTGGCTGAGGTTTTTAAGCTCTCCACACCCTGTGTAGGATGCCAAGGGAGGGCTTCAGAAGGCCATAGGGGCTCTGAGGCATGACTGAGAGTCAGAAAGTCAAAGGATGAGATGCACTGCACATACTCACATGCATACACACACATTCACACACACACATACATGCACAATGCACCCACACATGCATACACACATTAACATGCATGCACACATGTATACACAAATACACATACACTCACACACATCCACACACATGCATGTACACACTCACATGCATACACACATTCGCACACATACATGCACAATGCACAAACATGCATATGCACATTCACATGCATACATACATGTATACACACATATATACATTCACACACATGCATATACACACTCACATGCATACATACACTCTCACACATTCACACACACACATGCACACACATGCATATGCACTCACACCCATATACATTCACACACACACACTTGAATACACACTTATACATACACACTTATTGCACTCATGCACACATGCATACATATAAGCACATACACTCATATCTACACATAGTCATAGCCACACATACTCACACTTACATATACATGCTTCCTCCACATATTCATGTACTTATACACACACTAACACACACATACTCACACACATACACTCCTACACACCTTCGCATTCACACACAAAACATATATACACTAATATACAATCACACATATATGTACTTACATTCACATACTCATGCATACACACTCACACCCATGATACACACACTCACACACACACATTCACAGAACACACACACTCACACACACACATTCATTCATAGGGTACACACACTCACACCCATACACACACACACACACACACACACACACACACACACCACAGTCTTAACATGCAGATGAACATGACTTCATGCAGATAATTGCAGGTGGGTTTATTTTGGTAGAATATTTAAGAAGGGCCATTTTTGGATTAAGAACAAGCCTGAGACAGGGCGTAGTGGTGCATGCCTTTAATCCCAGCACTCGGGAGGCAGAGGCAGACAAATTTCTGAGTTCAAGGTCAGCCTGGTCTACAGAGTGAGTTCCAGGACAGTCAGGCTACACAGAGAAACCCTGTCTCAGAATAACCCAAAGTGTGTGTGTGTGTGGGGGGGGAAACAAGCCCAAGGACTGATGAAAACATTTTTTTCATATGAACAATAGCCCTCAAATGAGATGGTGTTTTCTTTTTTCTTCACTTTAGCTCTGACAACAGGAAGTGTGGAATCTGCCATTACCCTGCCTTTTACCCACAATGAAAACTTCACTAACACAGGGTAATGGGTTAGGATTGTCTCTCAATACTTTGAATTTCCCACGTGCTCCTGGTCTCACCTGGCATCCCCTCCTACACACATCTGTAGGGAAAGCAGAGGTCCAGTCCAGGCAGAAACTGAACAGTATTTGTCACAAAGACAGAGACCATAAAAATAGTCCAGACAACAGCAACCCCTCAGCCAGTTCTGAAAGCACTGTCCCCTTTCAGCCATCCCTCCTGGGACTTACTGATCACTAAGCCCACAGTGTGGCTCTTGCAGCAACGCGTGAAGCAGTCTGGGGATGACTTCTGTGCGACACCCCAGGCAGCAGCCTGAGACATGAGAGGAGGTCAGGGAGGACTATGTGTGACCATTACACAAAAGATGCCACTCACTGGGATCTGAGATCCCTGAACCAAAGTAAATAGAAAACCATGGCAGAACTAGTGGGTTGTGGAAACAAAAGTTACTGATAACATCCGCTCTCAACTCCTTCTTGGGATTTGCGTGGTACTGCCTTCTCGGGCAGGGAATAGAAAAGAAGGCCAGGAAGGGAAGGCCATCAGGTTGCTACCCTCACATTTTGTTTTTCCCAGGCTTTCATTCTCTACTGGTGTACACAGAATGTGCAGGCTCATACTTCAAAGATGCCAGCTGATGTTTAAAGAAAGGAACACATAGAAAGGACCTCAGAGTCTTGGGGTCTGGGGAGTGTTCCTGAGCAAGATGGGCTGAAGATCCACTCAGGAACCACATGGTGCTGAGGAGGAAGGAGAAGCCATGTTCTCTTGTCCATGCTGGAACACGTGTGCTCCCTCTCATGCCTTACATGAAAGATCCATTTTTTATTTTCTTATCTGCCTGATGCAAACAAAGACATTCTTAGCTTTCTTCCATGTTATGTGGTGTCTATGACTCCCTATATGCTTCTTTCTAGACAGTCACAGGATGGGGATATCAACCAGGGGTCCCCGCCAAGGTGATAAGCAGCCCCAAGTCATGTTATCAAACTCATCTCTTCTCGGGATCCTGTTAATGACTGAGTTGGTCACCAGCAGGATTTTTCTAACAGAGTTTGCCCATGGTATGCCATGCCAACCCATGCTAGCTCAGTACAAACAGTCGCTCAGGACACTCGACTCACACATGCCAGAGCTGAGCACTAGTGCATGTGCAGAGACACCACCCTGCAGACACACAGTATGTAGGAAGGAGAAATATGCTTTCCTTTCCTTCTACCTTTCCGTGTCATGTGTGGGAGCAGCCATCACCAAGGAATACTCCAATGAAAGGCCTGAGCTTACCTTCACCCTTCCCAGGAGCTTCCTCCCATCCTTGCCCTGGTTATCTGAGCAGTCTTCTGCCCGCTTCTCAAGCCCAGGTTGGCTCCTCCCCCTTACTAAGCTCAGGTTGGCTCCTCCCCCTCACTAAGCCCAGGTTGACTCCTCCCCCTCACTGAGCTCAGGTTGGCTCCTCCCCCTCGCTAAATCCAGGTTGGTTCCTCCCCTCACTAAGCTCAGGTTGGCTCCTCCCCATCACTAAACTCAGGTTGGCTCCTCCCCCTCACTAAGCCCAGGTTGGCTCCTCCCCATCACTAAGCCCAGGTTGGCTCCTCCCCCTCACTAAGCCCAGGTTGGCTCCTCCCCCTCACTAAGCCCAGGTTGGCTCCTCCCCCTCACTAAGCTCAGGTTGGCTCCCTCCCCCCCCACCCCCAACCCCCCACCCCCACCCCACCCCCGCACTGTACCTAAGGAACTTGTTGAGGTCCCCGTGCTTCATGTACTCAAAGACCATGATGAGTGGGTCGCCCTCCACACAGACACCATAGAACTTGACAATGTGCTCGTGCTGGAGGTTGGTCAGCAGCTCAGCTTCGCGATGAAAGTCCTTGCGTGCGTTGTCGCTGGCGTCCTTCAGCGTCTGTCAAAATGGAGACATCAAAGAGAAGGTTGTTTGGATAAGGGATTCCACCAGTGAGTCCTAAGAATTCTAGAAGGGGTGAGCATGTCTCTAATTAACTACATAAAATGTCAGGAAGCACCGTCATTCCTGAGGAAGTACTATTTGTGCTTGTGAGGTCTCATCCTCACGGGTACACAAAGGTCCGGAGCTTTCCGCGCAGTCTCCTAACTGCATTCTCATTGAGTTTCAAGGGAGCTTATCTTACGGGCTTTGCCCTTCTTACCCTTGGTCTGGGTCCAATAATCACCGTGGTGTCTGTCAGTTCCTGGTGCCTGTTGAGATTTCTATGGTACTATACACACTTCTCTATTCAGAAAACCTTTGAAAATGTTTTTTTTCCTTAATTTTAATCTATGTAGATGTATTTGCATAGAGCAATAAGTGCATGCATGTGTGCCCGTGTGTGCATGCCCGTGTGCACGCATGTGTGTGTGCGTGCATGTGTGTGTGCGTGCATGCGTGTG
>NC_034605.1:61738897-61742170 GCF_900095145.1 Mus pahari | reverse complement strand
GTGTGTGTGTGTGTGTGTGTGTGTGTGTGTGTGTGTGTGTGTGTAGGCACCCACAGAGGGTAGAGGGGCTGGACTCTGTGGAACAGGAGTTTCAGGTAGTTGTTAGTTACAGGTAGGTAGCCACGTGAAGTGTCTGCTGGGAACCGAACCTGAATCCTCGGTAAGAGCACTATGCTGCAGTCTTAACCACTGAGCCATCCCTCCAGCCCCTGCTCACACGACTGTTTAATACATTCTGAAGAGGTCTCAGGGAAGAGCAGCACAGTGAGGCTTGTCAGTCCCAGCAGCCAGCTGCAATCTGGATCATGTTCAGTCTTTATGCGACCCCCCCCTAAAAGCTTTCTCCAGCTCGTTCCCTGTACA
Source organism: Mus pahari (assembly GCF_900095145.1). NCBI lineage: Eukaryota > Metazoa > Chordata > Mammalia > Rodentia > Muridae > Mus > Mus pahari. The sequence goes on along the minus strand of NC_034605.1, from coordinate 61,741,807 downwards.
CTGAGAAATGTCCCGTCCCTTCAGCTGCAAGAAGATCAGCCAGTCATATTGTCAGGATCAAAAGCCAGCAGGGCCTATGTGAGTATGGGTGAGGTGCGCGGAGCCTCGTAGGAAGCTCAGGAGCAGGAAGAGGTGATAGGACCACCTGACAATCACGGGGTCCAGCCTGGGGTAAGAAGCATGAATCCCGTGTGATGTGCCCCATGGAGTCCTAGTCATCTGCTCGTTGCCAATGTCCTATACTCCATTGTCACATATTGTCACTAAGCCAGGGCTATGGCAGAAACAAAGACATATTGAGCTGGCCTTGGTGGCACATACAGTTTAGGTTGGAGATAGCAAGTACGGAACAGTGTGTGTCACAGCTTGCCGGGTGCTTATGAAACCTTAGACTTATCTCCCAGAATCACAAGAAGAAAAGCGGCCGTGGATCCTTATCTTGACCCGGGTGATTATGAACAAACACGCAGAAATGACACTTATATAATGAACTATAAATCTGGCACCCCATGTGAACCAGCTTCCCTGTGTCTCTGCTTGTCCAACCCTGGGCATTGCTCCCCTGAGGACTACAGTTCCAGGACCACCATATGTGACATTCCTAGCTGCTCAGATAACAATGGATGCTGCCTCTGCAGCCCCGCACAAATCTTCTCCACTGCTCTCTCGGGTGTGGTGCGACAATGCTCTGCCTCAGCCCCCCAGAATGTGTGCGTGTTACTGTCTGCAGATGATTAGAGCACGGATCTCCTGTGTGGGGGTGAGCTGGCATTGCCTGGGCGAGCCCAGTGCCTAACAAAGGTTATTATCAGATACAAAGACAGGGAGAAATTAGATGGCATAAAAGATACTACAAGGAAGGCTTTGAAAATGGAAGAAAGGATCGTGGGGGCGGGGCTGGGGAAAGCTTAGTGGGCTGGGGGTGGGGAGAACATACATTTTCTCTGACTTAGAACTTCATGAAGGAACCAGTTCTGCTGATACCTTCACTATAGCTGAGTTAAACTAATTTGGACTGTGGATAGATGGTTTGTGTTTTGAGTCCCTGCGTGATAGCGGTCCTAGGGAACTAATACACCTCGCCGACACTAACAGTCCTATGCCTCTCTGAGGAGGGTGGCTGACTCTTTCTTTCTGCTGTCCCAGCTCAACAGAAGCCTGATTTAGCTTCATGGCCAACCTGTACATCACTGAGTGAAACCCTGAGTCAGTCATTGGGTGCAAGGAGCCTCCAGAGCACAGTGTCACCATAGAGTCCACCACAGGCTTAGTTTTCTGTGTCATTTGCATTGAGGGGCCACAGTTAACACAAAGGAGTGTCAGTGAGGATCTGGGCTCCCCAGGCCTTCTCAGGAAAGCAGCAGCAGGAGGCAGTGCTGTCAGTGGCCATGTCTCCAGAGCTGGCTGTTTCCCTAGCTAAAGCTCTGGGTCAGCACTTTGTGTTCTCTACGGAGTTGTGACTCGACTCGAGGAGACAGAAATCACAGGTGTTACTTCCATTAGACCAGAGACAGTGGCATCTTAGGGGAAATTGTGAACTGTCCCTTTACTGTCCCCTCAAGCACCATGGGCTCTGCCTGGAAATGGGAGAAGATTTGGATCATGGAGTGCTCAGAGAGGCCAGAAATCTCTTATGGTCATTACCATGGAAACAGCACATTGCCTCATGTGATGACGGAATGAACACTAGCCGAGAACTGGGGTGTGGGTCTCTGCTTCTCTGAATCAGGAGGAAATGAGCTTGCCATAGCCCCTCGGCTTCCCAGGTCCAGTTGAGCTGGGTCCAGACTAAACATCTTTGTCTTTCTGTCACAGAGGCAGGAGCCAGCACAGCCAGACCCTTTCCTTGATGTCAGAGAAAACACGCAGACCCTCACACTCTTTGCCTCTGTCTTACATTTTGGTTTGGGGTATTGTGTCTGTGTACCCACCAACTTATCAGCAGCTGTGAAGCAACCAGAGAATCCTGAAATCCGAGGTCTGCACTCAGCAGGAATGACAGGGTGTGGAACAGAAGCGAATGGCGAACCTCTCAAAAGGTACCATATTGGCCCACACAAGAGTGGGAAAGGAGAGGCCAAGAGGAACAAGCAGGAGCTAAAGCTGACGTTTTAAGTTGGGAGGGCTGCCCGATGTGCTCTGTCCTAGAGACTCGGCCCTGTATCTTTCCTCCTTCTAGCAATGCTCCTACAGTGCCCAGGTGGAAGAGGTTCTAGGTTAGAACTGAGAGTCCCAGGTTCAAATCCTGGCCACACCCTGCTCCTCTAGGGACCCCGTTTTACTCTCCACTCCTTGGAGGTAATGGAGGGATGCTCCCCAGGATCCTTTGTCTAAAGGACATTGATGTGAGTTGAATCTGAGACCAGGTCTCCTGTGTTCAGTGTTCTCAGTCAAAGGGGTCTACAAAAGATAAAAGGTGCACGGATACCCACTGGTAAGCTCAAGGCTGGGTGGTAACTGCTCAAGGCTGGGGAACGGCGGAGGTCATCACCTGAGTGCCTGATTGCTAGGGACATCAGGTGGTGTGTGGAGGTGTAGTGCTTGTCCCATGCTCTCCCAGAGGCTTCGACTTTTGATTCAGAGCCTGCTACAATGTATGGGGAAGCTTGTGTCCAAAGCCTTGTGTTTACCGTGTGTCTAGAGAGGGGGCTCGGCCTTCTAGGTGTTTGTCCTAGGGCAAAGACAAATCCTGCAGAAAAGCTTTCTGAGCAAGCTCCAATTATGTCTTGTTGACTCGAGAAGGCTAAAGAGAAAGATGTAAGATGTAGCCACAGATAGTCAGAGAGAGAGAGAGAGAGAGAGAGAGAGAGAGAGAGAGAGAGAGAACCTATACAGATATGTAACGTGACCAATACTAGGTAGACTTTCCAACCAGAGGGGAAAGCAGAAAGGGGAGGGAGGGGAGAACAG
>NC_034605.1:61736286-61738835 GCF_900095145.1 Mus pahari | reverse complement strand
AGGAGGAGGAGGAGGAGGAGGAGGAGGAGGAGGAAAGAAAGATGAAGCAAGAGGAAGACAGATTCTTCTCTGGGAGAGAAACAACCTGAAGATTTTAATAAGCATCCAGTATCTCCATCCTCCAGTGGGGACTCTTAGTGCAATGTCAGAAATTGCAGTTCAGTCACATTTTTGGAACCAAAAGCGATTTTACTACCATAGACCAAATGCACACTACAAACCTGGCACCCTCCTGCGTGCCCACCCATTTTTGCATGGTGGGCCCTTTCTTTGAAATTATGATTCAATTTTATTTTAAGAGATTTTGGAAAATACGGTGGTAACAACTTGGGCAAAATCGCAATTTTGGCACTAGAAGGATAGGATTTGTGTGGGGATAGAATTGGGGCCAGACAGCAATCAGGAGCTAGAAGATTCTGCATCGAACCTGTTTATAAATATCACCTCTGTCTCCATAATGAGTCTGATTGTCATTGTACTCAGTTATGGGAGGCTGGGCTGGCTGCAGAGCGCCTGACAGTGGGAGAGCAGGGTGTGGAACCCAGCTTACCCGTTGGCGGTCCTCGGGACTTCAGCCTCATTTGACTGACTCCCTTGCTCAATCACCATGCATTCCTTTCCCTTTCTCCTGTCTGCCTTACAGGGTTGATTCTTCTTTTTCCTGGTGTTTTGTTTTTTTCCTTTTGGTACACTAAGACAGGGGTCATCTCTGACTCCAGCAGGAGGCCTCCCTCATTCGGGGCAGAGAGAAGACTGCCTGGTGCATGAACAGAGTCAGAGCTGGCATGGGAGAGCAACAGGCAAACTATTTCAGCACAGAAACATGAAGCCAGTGAAGTGAAATGCAAGTGAGGGGTGGAGGAGGAGATGGAAATTCCTTTCAAAGGATGAAGGGGAAACTTCAAACCAATGGGAAGCCAGATCGGGATGACCTATCTGGACACAGGTATGACAGTGCACCTCACCAAACTAAATGCTGAGACTCTTTGAGGCCTAGGTGGCTTAAGGAAAGACACGATCAAGACAGACTTTTCCATGTTCACCAACAACGCTTGAAACACTGAGAGGAACAAGAAGAATCCCAAGCTGAACCTGAGGGGACATGGGAATTTTTGGTTAATGTGCCAAAGGTCCTTGGGTTAAGATCTACTGTTCACAGAAAACCTTTACTCTCCCGGTATCTTCAGGCCTGTCTTATCTAGCAGAGTAGACTCTAGTTATGCCACCAGTTATTATTCTAAATGTTGCTATTCTAAATTATGACGCTTTAGTTGAAAAACAAACATAGAATTTGGGAAACTTGACACAAACAAAGCTTGACATATCTCACTGATATTTCATCTTAATATGTTGACATGATGTAGTATGTTTAATTAAAACTGTACTAATATAATAAGATTAATATTTTAATTTTACTTTTCTAGTGTGCCTACCAGAATTTTTTTTTTTTTTTTTTTTTGTGGCTCAGATTATCCTGCTAGGAATGGCACTGTTTACAAAAGCCACCTCTTCAACCCATAGAACCCTCTCTTGGGAACATGGGAAGGCATTTCGAAGGTGTAGAGTTGAGATAAAATTTAGGGAGACATCTTTCTTACAGGGTTGCCATAGTCAACAGCCAGCCAAACATTCAAGTCTTAACCATGATTTAAAAGAAAACAAGAGGTTCTTCTCTTAAAGGACAGGTAAAGGAAGCTGCCATCAATTGCACACATGGCAGACTCTGGAGAGGCACGGTTTAGTATACTCAGGGAAAGAAAGGACTCGGCATGAATAAAATCTTAGCAGTGACCAAGTAGAGTAGGTAGGTCCCAGAGATCCATAGAAAGGAAAGGCCAAATAATTATGCAAAGGTGTTAGCATTCAGTAATCAGTGTGCTCTCTGTACTAGAAACAAATAATACAAATGCATATGCCAACTCTACTAACATCTGTAGATGGCCTTTGAAAGAACTTTAATCATGTGCTAAGTGACAGTCTCAAACACAAGAGTCATGGCCAGGTTGTCGATGGCTGCCATCTTTATCTTCTCAGTGACCCTTGCTATTGGGGCTCAAATGTAGCAAAGGGAGGCACTGAATTAGGTTCTAACACGCATGCTTTAAAAGACTCTGATCTGGGGGATAAAATCGATGCCTGCATGTCACATCAACTTACAAAATAGGAAATATTGACCTCTGGAGACAGAAAACAAGCTTAGAGATGGTCAGAGGAAAATAAACATCAAATGGGAGATGAAGTCAGAACTTAAGTGCAGTATGGTCAACTCAAAGGGTGTGCAGGCTCCGAACACACTGGCATATCACTGAGAGTCAGCTCACCAGACATGAAGGAGCTGGTGGCTCAGCATGGATCTCAGCTTGACTGTGAGTTAGTCTATCATGTAGCAGTAAATTAAAAGGGTGCCTGGCTATTTCAATCCATACATCCAAGAGATACAGAGGAATGGAGTGAACCCTCAGGCTGTGTTTGATGCCAGAGGAGTTCTCTTTGGAGAAAAATAACTGAAGCCCTGGTGTGTGTGCGTGTGTGTGTGTGTGTGTGTGTGT
>NC_034605.1:61705601-61736256 GCF_900095145.1 Mus pahari | reverse complement strand
TGTGTGTGTGTGTGTGTGTGTGTGTGTGTGTGTGTGTGTGTGTGTGTGTGTGTGTGTGTGTGTAGAGGCTGGAGTTTGTTGTTCTTCAGGCTACGGCCCAAGTTTGATTCCCAATTAGAGTGAAGTATCCTGGTTTGATTTTAATGCCTCTGAAAACATATGACTAGATTGGAAATCACCCAGAAAACAGTCACCAAAATGACCAACAAGGTACAACTATGTCTGATCAAGGGCTGATAATTACAGCTACTAAGAAACATATCTCAATGGAGCTCTTTAGCAACTGGAGTGCATAAGGGGTTCTTACAGGAAAGCCCTGCTCTCTAACTTATGAGTGCACTGGAGCAAGGATCACAGGATCAGAGGTGAGGAGGACACAACATCAGCCCCAACACCGGGAGAAACTGGGACCAGCAGGGCCCAGGCACCCAGGAACTCCATCCGACCAGTGATACACGTTCCTTCCGGTTGGGGCCAGTGCCCTGAGCAAACCTTGGGCTCAATCTCTGAAGCCAGTCCCACAACACCTAGAGGAAGCTCCACTCCTAGATGCTCTAACACAGCCAGGATCATAGGATCAAAGGATCCCAGGAGCTTGGTCATGCCAGGATCTCAGGGTCCCAAGGCAGCTTGACTCCCAGGAGTCAAAAACCCAGGATCTCAGGATTATAGGATCACAGGATCCCAGAGATAGCAGAACTCTGAGGAGTTCTGACACAACCAGGATCACAGGATAGACAGGCTCCAGTCAGATATAGCAAGGGCAGGCAGCACTAGAGATAATCAGATGGCAGGAGGCAAGTGTAAGAACGGAAGCAACAGAAACCAAGCTTACATGGCATCACCAGAGCCCAATTCTCCCACAATAGCAAGTCCTGAATACACCATCACACCAGAAAAGCAAGATTCAGATCTAAAATCACTTCTCATGATAATGATAGAGGAGTTTAAGAAGGACATAAATAACCCCCTTAAAGAAATACAGGAGAACACAGATAAACAGCTAGACGCCCTTAAAGAGGAAACATAAAATCCCCTTAAGGAATTATAGGAAAACACAATCAAACAGGTGAAGGAAGTGATCAAAACCATCCAAGATCTAAAAACAGAAATAGAAACAATAAAAATATCACAAAGGGAGACAACCCTGGAGTTAGAAAACCTAGGAAAGAGATCAGATGTCATAGATGCAAGCATCACCAACAGAATACAAGAGATAGAAGAGAGAATCTTAGGTGCAGAATATACCATAGAAAACATTGACACAACTGTCAAAGAGAATGCAAAAAACCCCAAAACCAAAACATCCAGGAAAGCCAGGACACAATGAGAAGACAAAACTTAAGAATAATTAAGTATAGAAGAGAGTAAAGATTCCCATCTTAAAGGGCCAGTAAATATCTTCAACAAAATTATAGAAGAAAACTTTCCTAACCTAAAGAAAGAGATGCCCATGTACATACAAGAAACCTACAGAACTCCAAATAGACTGGACCAGAAAAGAAATTCCCCCCGACACATAATAAGCAAAGCACCAAATGTATTAAACAAAGAAAGAATATTAAAAGCAGTAATGGTAAAGGGTCAAGTAACATATAAAGACAGACCTATAAGAGTTACACCAGACTTCTCACCAGAGACTATGAAAGCCAGAAGATCCCGGGCAGATGTTATACAGACCCTAAGAGAACACAAATGCCAGCCCAGGCTACTACACCCAGCAAACTCTCAATTACCATAGATGGAGAAACCAACATATCCCATGACAAAACCAAATTTACACAATATCTTTCCATAAATCCAGCCCTACAACAGAAAATAGATGGAAAACTCCAACACAAGGAGGGAAACTACACCCTAGAAGAGCAAGAAAGTAATCTTCTTTCAACACCCCAGAAGAAGACGGCCCCACAAACGTAATTCCATCTCTAACAACAAAAGTAACAGGAAGCAGCAATCACTTTCCCTTAATATCTCTTAACATCAATGGACTCAATTCTCCAATAAAAAGACAAAGACTGACAGACTGGATATGTAAACAGGGCCCAGCATTTTGCTGCATACAGGAAACCCACCTCTGTGACAAAGACAAACACTACCTCAGAGTAAAAGGTTAGAAAACAATTTTTCCAAGCAAATGATCCCAAGAAACAAGCAGGAGTAGCCATTCCAATATTAAAGAAAATCAACTTTCAACCAAAAGTTATCCACGAAAGATAAGGAAAGACACTTTATATTGGTCAAAGAAAAAAAAAATCTACCAAGATGAACTCTCAATTCTGAACATCTATGCTCCAAATGCAAGGGCACCCACATTCATAAAAGAAACTTGACTAAAGCTCAAAGCACATATCACACCCCATACAATAATAGTGGGAGACTTCAACACCCCACTCTCAGCAATGGACAGATCATGGAAACAGAAATTAAACAGAAACACAGTGAAACTATCGGAATTTAGGAACCAAATGGATCTAACAGATATTTATACAACACTTCATCCTAAAGCAAAAGAAAATACCTTCTTCTCAGCACCTCATGGTATCTTCTCCAAAACTGACCATATGATCATTCACAAAACAGACCTCAATAGATACAAGAAGATGGAAATAATCCAAGGTACCCTGCCAGATCACCAAGGACTAAGGCTGGTCTTAAATACCAACAAGATCAACGGAAAGCACGCATACACATGGAAGCTGAACAACTCTCTACTCAATGATAACTTGGTCAAGGAAGAAATAAAGAAAAAAATTAAAAGCTTTTTTAGAATTTAATGAAAATAAAGACACATAATACCAAAACGTAAGGGATACAATGACAGCAGTGATAAGGGAAAACTCATAGCTCTGAGTGCCTCCAAAAAGAAACTGGAGAGAGCATACACCAGCAGCTTAACAGTCCACCTGAAAGCTCTAGAACAAAAACACCCAAGAGGAGTAGAAGGCAGAAGATAATGAAACTCAGGGCTAAAAATCAATCAAATAGAAACAAAAAGAACTATACAAAGAATCAACAAAACCAAGAGCTAGTTTTTTGAGAAAATCAATAAGATAGATAAACTCTTAGCCAGACTAACCAGGGGGCACATAGACAGTATCCAAATTAATAAAATCAATAATGAAAAGGGAGACATCCAATGAAACATAGCTTAAAATAATTATTCTGTTTGTTGAATATTAACAGTTGAAAATACTAAAATCATGTTCCACAAACATCATGTAAATATTATTGGTAATTTTTCTCACTGTGTTTGAAATTAGCATTTTCTTAATGTTTAACTTCAAAGAGTTTTTGCTATTTTGAAATTTTTAAAATATACTTACTGATAAAATAATTTCTCTCCTAGAAACACTGATAATCTTTTTAAAATAAACTTATAGTTAAACAATGTACACAGATGTATAATGCATTTTAAATGCTCTATCAGTATGTCAGGTGGTATCTTATAGGGGCTTTTGAATATATTTCTTAATGATTCATTTTAATATTTTATGCTCTTTTACTATGCTTAATTCCCAAAGAATATTTTGTATGTTTTGAAACAATTTAGTACTCAACATTAGACATAGGATGCTCAGTTATGGATAGTATTAAATGTTCATTAATGATATTTTTAGGGTATGAAAGGATATGAATATAAAAGATGAACAAATTTTTATCTATTATTTGATTCTCAAAATAATATTATTAATGTTTTATGTATAAAATGCATTTAAATAATAAAAATTTAAGAAAAAATGAGTGCACTGGAGCATGTATGCACACACACACACAAACACACATGCATACACACTCACACCCACACAGACACACATACACACATGTGGACACATGTGCACACAAACATGTGCATGTGCACACACACACATTCACATACACATGCACACACATTAAAGAGGAATAGAGAACTACTAAGTAATATCTGGACAGCAAAGACGACCAAACTTTTAGCAAACCATCATTAAAAGCTCTGTGTTCCAGGAGCCCAGTGAAGAACCAACAAACAGAGCTTTCCACAGCCTGAGTCCCATTAGAACACACAAATGATCTTTTGGGGGAACTATTGGCAAATGTCCTTAAATACAACAATTCTTCATAAACTTCCATTGTGTGGAGACAATGGTTCCTTGTGTGAGTGTAAATGGAAAAGGTGCCCAGGGAGAGAGAGGGAAGAGCAAGAGTAGGACCTCTCGACATGTCAGGATGTGCAGGAGGAGTGACATCTGTAGTAAGAAAGAAGGAAAGAAAGAAAGCTGTGATCTCTTTTAGAAATGAACTTGCTAGGCAGAGATGGAGGCTAGGGACTCTGTGTACTCTCATCTATGAATCTTTCTACCACTTCAGGATGGAAGAGAATGAGCCTTTAACCTCTCATTCTTCACTTACATATACATGTACACATATACATATACATATACATATGCATATCATATACGTATACACACATACACACATATACACAATACACACATACACACACACACATACACACACACACACATACACACACACATATATTTGGAGACAAGTAACCTTAGTTGCTTCTTTTCCTGAAAGTGGCATCTTTGGAGTATGTGGCCACCTTAGATGACTAAACTATAGGTAGATTTGTGCAATAAAGATTAATGGATTCTATAGATGACTGGCTGGGAAAAATGTTCCCCAAATTCCTCTTCCCAAGAAATCCTAGAGGCAGTGTAACCAGTTGTTGGTGAGTTTCTATCAGTCAAACATCAGCGAGCAACTGAGGCAAGAGAGAACTGGAAGCCCAGAGGGGTCTTGGTGCCTTCTGCAGACGAGGCATAGGAAGACACTCATGAGGACTTCCTCAGATCATGAGCAAGCCTGTGGATCCCAGATGGACCAATCATAGTAAGAAATGATTCTGACTTCATGTTTGAGATGGCCATCTTTTCTATTTCGCCCAACAGATCCTTTTCTAAGACTATAATAGTACAGCATCTCTGATTTTTCCCCAGGTAACCCATAATTTTCACGTTCAGTCTGTGTGCATTGTAGGGCTGACTCCGTCGTCCATTTCCACAGGTGAATTTGTGTGACTCGTGCCCAGGTAATCAGAGTATTTTGTTATGACAAAACTCAAGACAAGCCAATGAAAAGATCAACCTTTGCTACTGCCTGAAGTGAATCTGTCTGAAAATGAAGTTGGTGTTAAAAAGAGCAAGCCAGGAGACGGGGCAGAGCCTAAGGAGGCACCAGAGACGGGGCAGAGCCTCAGGAGGCACCGGTTGGCTTTCTGAAGCCACTGGTGCCTGAAGCCAGGTTAACAGTGGCAAGGCTTTCTAGCAGTGCAGCATTCCAGAGCACTGTCCCTGTCCCTTCTGGTTAGGTCAATCTGACTTGGGTTTCCAAGGATCCTTGTGCTCTTTTTAGGAAGGCCAATGATGAGGTATGAAGTTTGCTTGCATTTCCCGAAGTCAAAACTCTCCTGGGAATCCAGTTTTCCACCCCTACTCATTCCCTGACATTAAACTTTTATTTGTGTAGATAAGAAAGTGCCTGCCCCCTGTTCCTGCATACCAAGTTTACTCCTTTGTTCTTTTTTAGAAATGGTATCATATTAAATGTCCTCAGGTTGGCTTGCCAGAGCACACATGGACGTTAACAAATAAAAATGTGGCCACAATGAACGCAGGGTGGGCTCGAGTCCCAGCTCTGACATCAAATGACATCAACACAAGCTGTTTGACCCTGGGTAGATCGCCACTGATCTCTGGATTTCTGGGTTTTTCTTTGGTAGTTTGCTTTTATTTTCTTTTGGGTGCTAGATCCCCCGAGAGTGGGATTACAGATGATCATGAGTCACCATGTAGCTGCTGGTGGTGGGACACAGGTCCTTGCAACTGCAGCCTATGCTCTGAACTGCTGAGCCTCCTCAAGCCCTCTGGATTTCTGTTTGTTTTTTAAATGTTAGCTAAAGAACACCCATAACAGCAGTTGGTATCTACATCATAACTATTCATCCATACTTTCCCTTTCTCATGTAGCCTCCTTGGTTTCAGAGTCACTACACGGCTGAAGGTGGCCTTCAGTACTGGATCCTTCTACTGCCTGCATCCGTTAAGTGTGGGGATTGTTAAGCACATGCCACCATACCTAGATTATTCAACCATTTCTAAAACGATTTCTCGTTACGTTAGATTATTAATATTATATGTCATCTTTACAGTTTCCTTCAGCTGTGACCATCAGAGTTCCATGAAGCCACCTTGTTTTCTAGAGGTAAATGGCGACGGTCAACTCTAGCACATTTGAATTCTATTTCCATGGTCTGTTCCCACCCACTCCCCTATGACCACCTCCTCATTCATCCAATGAGCATTGCTTTTGTGCATCATACCGCATAGTAGGCAACACACTCAAAGTCATGGCTCCCCCACAAAGAGTATGACTGACACCCTAAAAGAGGTCAGACACTCAGTGTCACTCATGGAGTAAACGCACTGATACATAATTTTAAATCCCTGACAATGCTGTGGAGGCCAAATCAAGATGCTTGGCAGCATGGAATCTGCTCTACTCGGGGGACAAGAAAGGACAGCCCTTCCAAAGCGATGACTTGAGCTGAGGTCCGTGAGTTGCAGCTGCCTGCACCAGGGAGTGGGGTAAAGACTGTGGCAGATGCTTGCCTGGGCCTGCGTGAAAGAACCGTGTGTAAGTTAGTGTTTCCGAACTTTTGGTGGAGAAAAATACCATTCCTTCCCCTGTGGGAAAGAAGGACTTCAGACACTTTTATAGTCTGCTCTCAGCAAAGTGTTTGCTGGCCCCACCCAGCAGCCACCAAGTCTGCTAAGACTCCGCCTGTGTGTGTCTCCCACTCTTTTAACTTAAAACCTTGAGAGAGTTGCTTGGCTTCACCGGGTCTTAGATTTCACATCCATAAAACACGACGCTGGGGTTTTGTGTATATGATTTTAAAGGTCTCTCTCAGATTCAGCACTCCTTGGTTCTAGAAATAAACCGGAGTTAGCCAGGGAGGGACACAGATCCTACAAAGCGGACTGTAGCTTTATTTGAAAACCAAAAAAAAAAAAAAAAAAAAAAAAAAAAAAAAAAAAAAAAAAAAAAAAAAAAAAAAAAAAAAAAAAAAAAAAAAAAAAAAAATCATCTTGCGGTCACATTACAAGAAAAAAGGTTGTAGGAAGGGTAGTTATTGAAATGCATGTTAGATGGAGCCAAAAATAGCTGATGCATCGACAGTTAATGCAAGGGAAACTGCGATGGAGCGTTTCCTTGGCAACCGAGTAACCCAAAGGTAAAGTAACTGGATTTGATCAAAGACTGGTTTCTTCACTTCTCTCCTTTGTATGTATGTATGTATGTATGTATGTATGCATACATGCATGCATGTAGTATTATTCAGTGAAAAGAGGAAAATGGTTGACAAATCCATTTCACTGACAAACAAAGGCCATCCAAATAATGAAGAAAAGACCAATTCAGCTGCATCCGAACAAGCAGATGCTTTAGCAGGAGAGAGGTGTCATCAGCCTGTGTGCCCTTGAAGGCATCCACATGGCCTGGAACACAGAGTCCTTCAAGCTCCTCAAGTATTCAGGAGCATCAACATCAGGATTCACCTGCGTCTGAAATCTGTCAATCTGCCCAGAGAGCTTCGGGTGGGAAACCAAAGTCAGCTCTTCCGAGAGAAAGAGAGAGAGAGAGAGAGAGAGAGAGAGAGAGAGAGAGAGAGGACAATGGCTGCAGTTGCTTAGCATGCATAGTCAATGCTGCAGGAGTTGCTAGGCAACAGCAGAAAGGCTGTCAAGCATCCCTGGGTGCATCCAATGGAGTAGAAGCAACCCAAGCTACTCCAGAAATGTGAGAGTCTGCGCAGTCCTGGAAGATGTGTTCAGTTTGACATTGAAAAAAAAAACAAAAACAAAAAAAAACCAGAAATCTGTTTGTTATGGTCAGAGTGGAGTGATAAATGTTTCTCTCCTAGATTAATTTATTTCTGAATATGTTTCTGGTTGGACCGAAGCCCTAGACATGAATACACCTGGGTTGCCGAGAAGCTCTGTGCAAGGTCTGCAAATTATTCTGACCTGGTTCCCCCTGGAGCTCATGAAGATACAACCTCTGCACTCCAGAGAGCTGGCCTGGTCCCCTGACGGAAGCCTGAGTTATAGTGGGTAAGCTTCTGCACTAACAAACATTCATAGTCAAGGTCACTGCTGTGAAGCGCCCCAGGTCTGTGGTCATGGAGCAAGATTGGTGTTTTAATCTATGGTTTCTTTGTCCTTCTTCTCTGAGATGACAATCTCATTTTAACCCCGAGAAGACTGGCCAAGAGAGGTCAGGATTTGACAAAGGGTCAAGTACCTTTCCTCTGCCCTACCCTACCCTCGGCAATGTTTAATGAGCAAACATTTATCACCGATCATTAATTTGCAGAAACATGCTGGGTAAAACCATAAGGTAGCATGAAAGAGTGTGCGCTAGGCGGTTCAGAGAATTTGAATTTGAGTTGGAACTCCAACAAGAGGAGGACCCACTGGGCAATGTTAATGAGATATAGACACAAAGTGGAGTGTGCTGTGAACTGGGAAGCAGGATGGTATACTGTATACTGTCTTCTCTAAAGCCCAGTCAAGGTTGGGCAGGGGTGGGGTGAGGACCCACAGAAGCATCATTACCATCTGTCCATCCCTAGTCATTAGTGGATTGGGTCACTTTGGTTTTGTGTTTACTCAAAGGGATCTGAATGTACAAACTGCAAATGTCCCAGATTTGGCCACACAGTACCTTTTCATAAGGGCATTGCTCGAGTGCAGGAGTCAGCACAGGGCAGGGATGAGAGGCTACAGCTACTAAGAACTCTCTGGGATGGTGCTCACATGCCTGGCTAGGGTCTCTCAGCTATCTCCACATTGTCATCTAGAATCCTCAGATCATCCAGCATTTTCACACACTCGGGGGCCACATGTACCCCACTGTTAACTGAACCTAGTCTGAAGCCTTGGCTAGGCTTTCTGAGTGGCCTCCAAATAGAGTTTAAAACGTGGACCCAACATGGACATAGGTCTCCATTTTTCTGGCTTGATATAGATGGCTTGGCTAGGTGTAGACACCCAGCCTGAACACTTGCTCATCTATAAGATCGCAGAAATAAGAACACCTTTGGTCTCATTTATCTGTAAAGGTAGAGAAGATTAAAGATTTTTAAAAAAGTAGAAACTAGAGATAAGACACTGCCAAATGTCCTGACTATAGTATGCTAAAACAACAACAACAACAACAACAACAACAACAACAACAAAAACAAAAACAGGTAAACTTTGTCAAGAGATGGAAGGAAGGAGGCAGGAAGAAGAATGAAATTAATTACCTCCAGCCACCACTGGTTCTTCCTGTGGCAGCTTCTAACCCAGCCCCATGGCTCTTTAGTATAGCCCTCTTCTGTCTCTTCTTTTTCAAGCCCTCACCATTGTCCTTTGTGAGAGATGACGTATATCCGTCACACTGACAATTCCTAGAACCATCGGCTCTTTGCTCGTTGAAACCTGCAGCTCTTGAGGGTTTTCCAGGAGTTTATAAGCACCATGTCACTCTGGACAGGGCTTATTAAAACATTTCAGATCATGAGGAAAGAAAATGTACAGTGTTTCTAACAGGAATAACCAACAAAACTGTCTGGTGTTTTAGAATAGGTGACTTTAAGAATACTTTTATTCTCTTAACTATCCATGTGCATGTAATATAATAGAGCCTTGCATTATAGTGAAATATGCACCTGATTTCTTAAGGGAATAAAATGTTGCTTAGGTTATAATGACTAAATAAATATGATTCACACAAATGGTCCCTGTTTGGCAGAAACACAATTTGACAACAACAATAACTCAGCCATCTTTCATTAAGCCAAGAGGTTGAGTTCTATTACATTAACCACATCCACATCCATTTGACACTTAACTCATTTTACAATTGTATGACCTTTTTAGTGTTTGGTATCCACATATCAAAAATTCCTTGGTGAGTTTCCAAAAAATATATATAATACATGTTTCAAAGATCTGCCCAAGTCCACTGTGGTATTTTTATTAAGCTCTACAAAGCTCAATAGAAAAGAATCCTTTTCAATGATGTTGTTTATCTTATCGAAGAACAGGACTCTGCTTTTTAGTTTGTGGGGATAGGACTATGATGAAGGGTTCTCAGATTTCTTTATTTTGTAGAAACCCTACATTATGGTGGTGAAATCTATAAGACATGCCATCCAACTCTTGGTGAAATCATGTCTATGATGTTACAAAACATCCCGTGGCTTCAGACAGTTGGAAGGGACAAATATGGATGGTCTACAGGAAAGGTCAATGCAATGGAGACCATAATCCTTCCTTCTAGAATCTAGAAAATGCAAACGTCCCGTGTGGCATCATCACCCGCGCCCAGAATCTGAAGGGAGAAGCTTGTGCTGTTGCTTAGCTGACTGAGTTATCTTCAATCCCCTTGACCGGGATCTAGAATTTTCTAAGTGTAATTTTGAAAAATAGCCTGGAGCTAATTGTGGCCTGCAGATTGGAGCCCCTCCCCTCAGAAGCACTTCTGACAGACAGCTGAATGTACCTCTAATGTCCTTCTGACTACTCATCAAGCATTTCATCTAAAAGCATGTGTCCCTTGGAAGACAGAATGTACTCCTGGACTAGCTAGCTACTAAAGTATAACAAAATCAAACTCCCACATTTTAGTGGACCAGGAACATGGAGATATTCTGGAATGTTCTCTTACCTTCACGGCCACCAGGATCTTATCTTGCTCTGGGCAGAGGTTGTAGCACTCCGCAAGGAAAACTTTCCCGAAGGCTCCTTCCCCAAGCTCCCTCTTCAGAACGATGTTGTGTCTCTTGATGTGCTGAACAACTATAAAACAAAGACACCCGTCACTCAACAGAATCCATGAGATTTGCCACATGGTGTGCTGGGCCGTTTCCCTCCCTTCTGCGGTTTTACATTGTTCCGCGGAGGAACTACAGCGTCTGTACCTGTGGTGGACAGATCCCTTATAAAGCTCCTTTGTAGATTCAGCTTTTCACAAACTCCGAGTGGCAGTCAACGCTGAGTTTTGATGGGAACTGTCCTCCCTGACAATTCGTGTGACTCTGATCTCTGTGAGCCCCTGAGCAATACTGTTCATGGACATAAGGGTGCATGTTGATGTCCTGTGAGCTATAGTAGCGCACCCCATATCAGGGGCAGAGACGGTGCTCATTAGGGGAGTGCTCTGGAAAGCCAAAGGCGATTCCACCGACCACTTAAATTTGAGATTTAGCCCCTTGGCTGTCACATACTATTGGAAATTAAGTTTCCACTTGACTCACTTTGTATGCCAGTAAGATGCAAGATGCCAAAAAGCATTCAACCTTTTTTTTTTTTTTTACATTTGATTAACATCTTAATTTTTTTCCAAATAGAGAAAGGTAGCGAAAGGGTAGTTAAAGCCACAACTTTTGTAAGTTTGTTCTCTTACAAACTACAGTTGAGAACAGTTTTCCCATGTTGAAACTGAGAGCGGGAGCTGGAGAGACGGCTCAGCAGTTAAGAGCACTGACCGCTCTTCCAGATGTTCTGAGTTCAATTCCCACATGGTGGCTCACAACCGTCTGTAATGGGATCTGATGCCCTCTTCTGGTGTGTCTGAAGACAGCTACAGTGTACGCACATATGTAAAATAAATAAATCTTAAGAAAAAAAGAAAAAAGAAACTAAGAGCAGAATGATAGAGCTTGTCTTTAGGAAATTTGCTGCTGGCATTTATTGACTTTGTTGTGCTTTGGGGCATCTGAAAATGTCCTTTGCCAATGTATCACCTCCAGACACAGTAAATGTCTCTTTTATACTCTGGATCACAAATAAGGATTTTCTGATTATATTCCTGACCTTAGGGTATTCTGCATACTAAATTGATGCTCTACAAATATTACTGCAAGATCTGGTTTCGCACATTTGATGACACTCTCTCAGTTAACTGAAGAAAGTCTACTAAGCGCATGAGCAACAGAGCAGCCCAGTTCTCTGAAAATCCAGGGATGAAAAATCAGGAATGGGGGATAAGAAACAAACAAAAATAATAACAACAAAATGCACAATCTGATGTTCCCGCTCTGTTGAGCTAGTAAGAAATTCTTACAATGTCCTTCAGGGACCACATCAGGGATTCTTACAGTTTCCTTCCATGGACCACATCAGGGATTATCCTGATGCTCTGCTTTCTGTTTCTCTTGGACAAGCCAGGATGCTCTGCCCATCAAGTCTGTCAACCCACCAAACCTCGCTTCCAGCCATGGCTCAACCCTTCAAGCTCCTATGAAGTGCCTGCAATTCCACGAACCACCATGAGCACTTCTCAGTGAAGGCCACATCCAGCCCTGGCTTCTCTCAGCAGACTGGCACCCTCATGTGTGCTTCACTGTCCTCCTGATACACCCACATCTATTCTGAAGCTTCTCTTAGGGACCCGCCAATCGGCATCCTCTCTGCCCTGCCCTTACTGACATCTTGGATTCTCTGATTACCCAACCAAGCACCTGCCTCTCATGGTCTCTTTTGGGTCTCTTGGAGCTCCTGACACCTTCCATCTCAGAGCTTAGGTAACGGAGAGATTCAGGAACTTGCCTAAGCCAGACACATCCACCAGGCTGTTGTCTCCCCGCCTCCACCCCCTTTTGGTAGTGAAGAGTCCACACGCATAGAGGAGAGACTTGGTTTGGTTGTTGGTAAGACTCTAGATTTAATGTTCCTGGGACAGAGAGAGCGTGTCAGTGACGAAAGTGCTTCACCTGGGTTTCATTTTCCTTTCAATTCATTCTCTTATGGGGCACTATAATCAATTGCTTCATTTTCCTTAAAATTTCCCAAGTTGGGCAAGCTGGAGGACTCCTGGATGAGTAAGTGTCCGTCCTGTAAGCAGGAGCAAGTCTCACTTTCCCCCTTCCTCTGAAATCAGTTACCCTCAGCTTTTCACTTTGGGAACTTGGGTTAAATCACTGCAAATTCAATATTAAGAATTAAATTAGGGTCAGAAAGATGCCCCCAGAGGCTAAGGACAAACCTGACAAGCTGAAGTTGATGCCTGTGACCACATGAGGGAAGGAAAGGACTGGTTCCTTAATGTTGTCCTCTGACCTACACACACACACACACACACACACACACACACACACACATACACACACACACATATACACACACACATGCACACACACACAGGCACACACACACAGGCACACACACACAGGCACACACACACACATACACACAGGCACACACGTACATGCACACACACATGCATGCACACATACATACACACAAATAAGTAAATATATAAAAAATACAAAAATAAAAATAAAATGAATAAGAGTCCCAGCTCCCCCATAAATTGCTTTTTCTGTTTGAAGGGAAACTCAAGTCAATAATTGGCTTTGCAAAGTTTCATGGAAAAAAGTTTCTTTAAAATGTATCCAGTTCTTTTGCCCCCACTCCCTGGTCCCCAAGGAGATATCATTGATGTAATTTTCCAGAATGGAAATTTGGTATCCTTGGTCATTTGCCTCATGGGGAGTAGAAAGGAGCTGCTTTTCAGTATTATATTGCAATGGTATTATCATCAATGAGAATAATGCATCAGGCCACAAAGCAGTTGTCCTAGCTTAGTCTGCTACCTGCCTCAGAACACTAAAATTCAATTCTTGCTATAGATTCCTGCCCCCCCCAAGATGTAAAAATATTATGCACATACAAAGGCAATAAAGTATCAATCCATGTCCATATCCATTATTGCTGAATCTAAAACTAATAAAGATATAAATAACTATAGCTCTGTCCACTTAAGGTCTCAAGCAGGAAATGTATCTTTTCCATTTCCAGGATAATGACATTTCATAGAAACCTTGGCCCCATGGACATAGCCTCCCCAGCACATGGGACTTAAAATGTATACCACTGAGTGCCCTACTTATGCCAAGAACTAAGTAACTAAGTGACCTGATCTATCTCTCTCTCTCTCTCTCTCTCTCTCTCTCTCTCTCTCTCTCTCTCTCTCTCCCTCTTTTCCTCTCTCAAATATTTATAGGTTTCAGGAGAAAGATGCCAACCGGAAGTGGGGACTTGCACTGGGGGACACTCTAACCCTCCTAGTTCCCAGGTCCTCGGTGCTGGAGTGCTCAGCAGTGGAATCTGTAGACTCAACATTGTAGCAGGAGACAGCGTTGTCACTGTCAAGACCACCCCCTCCCCCCACTGACATAGAAGCAAAAGAGACATGTCATGTGACTACCCTCTCTACTAGACATGCTTCAGTTCTCCACACTGTTTGGTAAAGGTCTGAACATCCCAGAGTGAGCAATTTTATTACATTAGGAAACTGCCCCACACCACAAACCATGAAAGTGAAAACAGAATGTACAGTCACATGACTGACAGTAGTTGGGGGCTATCCACTGTGCATGCACACGGCGTCTAACTCAATGTACAGCAGCATATGGAGGCAGCGGAATGTCCCAACAGGTGGAAGTATATCGAGTAATGTATGCAAATGATCTTTTAGATTTTCATCTACATTTTTATTCTGAAATGAGTTGGCACTCAATTTAAAATAAATATCATCACAGATACAAAGTGCCCGGACAACAAAAAGTGTTTGCAGATTACTCTATTGATGAAATGGGACACACACCAACACAGAGCCATCCTCAAGGAGTCCTTATCAAAACTAAAAACCCCAGGATGCACTGCCATCGATGAACTTTCACAGCCTACAGGGTGAGGTCAAAAGTCACATCTATTTTACAGATGACATCACAGTTAATCGAATCCTGTGTGGTCGCAGAGAATCCACTTGCTTGTGCGTTCCCAAACGTGGTTTCCAGCGCAAACAGGGAAGAGGTGCCCACCACATGCTGACTGCTCTTCTGGGCCCGAGGGTGTGTGGAGAATCAGGACGGTCATCACTCTTCGTGACAGTCTGCCAGGACATTCTTACCTCCGTGTTCATACTCAGCAAGAAGAAAGGGTTCTGACAAGCTAAATAACTCATCCACGAGTCCACAGTTAGGAACGGGAAGGCGCGCACTCTTTTTCACTTCTACACTGTCTGTCTTTAGTCTTTTCATGAAAACCGAACCGAAGGAAAGAGCACAGGTTTTGCTTTGCCAGCTTGTGGAGCCACAGGCCTACTCTCCTCAATTTAATTCAACAAACTATCATTAAACACCTACTACTGGGGCATTTGCCTAGTGGCGAGAAAGGGATGAGTGCGTTATCCCTGTTCGCAAGGAGCTCACAGGCTGAAGGTGTGGATGGCTATGGTGCAGTCAACTTACATGCCTGCTTTGCTCACAAAATAGTCTGTGTGCTGGACAGAGCATGAAGAGAGACTAAAACTCAAGGAATGAATCCAGTCAGACGAAGGGACATCAAAAGCTCAGCCAAGGTACTAAGGAGAATGAAACTGTCCCCATTCGATGGCCCCGCATGGTTAGTAAGCCGAAGTCAAAACCTGACGATAACATTCAGGGCTGAAGAAAACCAAAGACCAACCTAATTTTAAAAGTTTAGGCTTGATAAAGTAAAAAGCATAGACGACTCCCTTTGTGAAGTAAAATTTCAAAGGACTAAGACAAGGCTCTTCTTAAATACACCCAACTTGTCTCTTCCTCTTCCTCTTCCTCTTCCTCCTCCTTCCTCTTCCTTCCCCTGCTTCCATGCTGATTTCCACTGTTATTTCCTCTTTCTTGGTAGCATGCCCATTTCTACATATTCACACTTTTATTCACCTATGTAAGAGTTCTGATCCCCTAGTGTGAACTAGACCCAGTCGCAGGTTCATAGGAATTGCATACATGTGTTAACTTCCTACCCAAAGGACGAAGACAGGGTGGTTTTACAGAGGATTGGCCCAGTGATTGATGTTCCCTGCCTCTGGCCTCATGGTAAGTAGTAATTTTCCTAAGAAGAGCTCTCTGAGCAGAGATGAGTGAAAAAGGTGAACACACGGGGCTGGAGAGAGGCTCAACGGTTAGGAGTACTGACTGCTCTCCCAGAGGACCAAGTTCAATACTCCGCCCTCACACGGCAGCTCACAACCACCCAAAACACCAGTTCCTGCAAATCCAACCCACTTTTCTGGCGTCCTCAGGCATGCATGTGGTGCACGTACATACATGCAACCAAAACACCCATATATGGTTCACTAAAATAAACATTTTTAAATGAAATAAATATAGAACACAAAAGCCATCCTTGGCCTAAGCTTTGTGCAGGAAATCCACATGGTCTTGGTAGTAGCATAATCTATGAACGTAAACCTGTGCTTTGGGTATGAAATTACAAATGTATGTAATTCCCACGAAGCTGCTAATGGGTCTTGTCCACACTAGAGGATCAAAACTCTTACATGGGTGAATAAAAGCATGAATATGTAGAAATGGGCACGCTACCAAGAAAGAGGGAAATCAGCATGGAAGCGGGGTAAGGAAGAGGGAGGAGGAGGAGGAGGAGGAGGAGGAGGAGGAGGAGGAAGAGACAAGTTGAGTGTGTTTAAGAAGTCATGATTAGTCATATTACCCCAAAATAGCAGCAGGTGATACAGTATGGAGGGTGGAGTGGGGCATGGATGCCACAGATAGCTCCCATGCAGAGGATTCTCACACCAAGACGCAAGGAGTTGAGGATAAATGACCTCACTGTGCTGAGCTTCCATTTCCTCATCTTCAAATGATTGATTTGGGGCTAAATGGCATCTTGGGATTTCTCCAGGACATGCATTCTATAATCAATCTATGGTTTATGGTAATCAATCCGTATATCAATCCATCAGTAATGAATCTATCTATCTATCTATCTATCTATCTATCTATCTATCTATCTATCTATCTATCATCTATCTTTCTATATATCCATCATTGATCTACCTTTATTTCTATCTATCTATCTATCTATCTATCTATCTATCTATCTATCTATCTATCTATCTCTATCTATCTATCTATCTCTATCTATCTATCTATCTATCTATCTATCTATCTATCTATCTATCTATCTATCTATCTATTATCTATCAATCATCTATCTTTCTATATATCCATTTATCATCTATCTATCATCTATCCATTTATTTATCATCTATCTACCTATCTGTCTATCTATCCATCTATCTATCTATCATCTATGTATCTCTCTATCTACCTTCTATCTATCTATCTATCTATCTATCTATCTATCTATCTATCTATCTATCTATCTATTATCTATCTATCCATTTATCTATCATCTATCTATCTATCCATTTATCTATCATCTATGTATCTTTCTATCTACCTATTATCTATCTATCTAACTATCTATCTATCTATTTATCATCTATGTATCTTTCTGTCTGTCTGTCTGTCTGTCTGTCTGTCTATCTAATCTACACACCCACCTATCCATCCATCCATCCATTCATCCATCCATCCACCCACCATGTCACTCAGTTCTACAGAGGTGAAGCAGGTCTTTGTACACAGGGAGGAAGCAGGGTACACTCCATTAACAAGGTTACTGTGGCATCCAGGGAGCTCTGCGAAGCTCACTGTCATGAGACTGGAGAAAGGCTGAGGGTGGGCTCCCTCCCTTCTCCCCCCCCCCAGGTCCTTTGTCCTTCATGAGCATGGAGTCCAGCATGGTCAGCTGTCATCAGCTCTGCTCTCCACTGGTCCCAAAGGGAACAGATGATGTCTCCAAGGATTAACTCTCAAAGAACGTGAGGAAGGACAAAGACAGAGGAGACCCAAGAGTATTCATCAGAGGCAGGAGACAGGGCTTTGGATTATGCTGGGCAGGGAAGAAGGCAGATAACGGAGGATGGAGTGGAGGAGAGGAAGATGCTTACAGACCACTCTGTGGAGGCTTTGGAGTAACAAATGGAAGGATTGGGGGGGGGGAGGAGACAGATCAGTCTAGAGATGGCCCGGTAATGCCAGGGGGTGGGAGTCAGGAGGGATTTTAAGATTTGGAATTGTGTGCAAATGAAGAGGGATGATGGAAGATAAAATTTAAGTGGGTACCAAAAAAGCAAGGACAGGTAGGGCAGAATGGAGAACTAGACTGTGGAGAACAGCAGAGTCCCAGGGCCCTGGAAATAACAGGGCAGGTACACTGCGTACAGGGTAGGGATGGGGTGCTGAAAATAGCAGAGATTTCCACTGAACCACCCAAACCGACAATCGGAAGGATTTTGCCTTAAGTCCCAATAAAGCAATAGGCCACTGAGGACTGAGCAGGGCTCCCAAAAGCTTGTTAAGCACGGGGCCC
Source organism: Mus pahari (assembly GCF_900095145.1). NCBI lineage: Eukaryota > Metazoa > Chordata > Mammalia > Rodentia > Muridae > Mus > Mus pahari. The sequence goes on along the minus strand of NC_034605.1, from coordinate 61,717,936 downwards.
CCAAGTTCCTAGAATCAAGCCTTGCACCGGGTGCAGTCAAGGATGAGGCAGACTCTTGCAATGGTTGAACCTTCCTGGGAGGGCATCTGGAACCTGCCAGCATGCCTGGCCCAGCATCCACCAGCATCAGCGAAGCCCCTCTCACCCCAGACCCAATTCCAGCACCCTCAGAGTGGCGGTGGCAGAGGGAGCTGCGTTCCACAGGACCCGAGCATCACAGCAGGTGAAATGGTGGGGTTGTTTGAAGTTAAATGCAATTTCTTGGCAGAATTAGGCAAGGGTTGGGGGGGGGGAGCCCTAGAAATCTTTCAAGCTGTTAGACTGAAATGAACGCCACCCTTCAAAATACACAGACGGTACATCCTTCGCTTTGACATCACCGAACAGCCAAAATTATATCTGTTCCACACACTGGCATGTGGCAGAATTGGATTGATTTGCCCTGACAGCTCTCCCTGCTGGGACAATACTTGTCAGTCAGCCCCGGCAATGTTTGTATTTTCAAAAATCATTATGCAGAATGATTGCACGGGATCCTGGCAGGTAGGCCAGACAGTCTTCTCTTCACACCCCTCCGACTCTGTACCCTTGAACTCTGACATTCTTCCTACCCGCCAAGGCCTCCAAACTTCCCGTGACATGCTGCTTGCTGCCTCCTCCCAGGCTGTGCACATCAGCCTCCATTTGTGGCTCTACTCTGGTGTCTGTTTTGCCTCTGGCTCCCCCTACTCCTTGCCTTCCTTGTGGGCATGATCAATAGCCTCTTAAATCTTTCTGATTGGCTTTCACAAAAGAGCAGTCCTTTCGCAAAAAAGCACCTACAGGAAGATGCATGGAGGATGTTTTGACTCTGCCTCGGGATCAGCCAAGAGCAACGCAATGAACAGTGTACTGCTGTGATGTAAATATCTGAGTATCCTTCTCCTGTGCACAATCTGCTGTAAGGGGGAGGGGCCAGGCAAGAAGTACATAGGTAACACAGTACAGTCAGAATGCTGTGTAACTGGGCACTCAGGAAAGACTTCGGTCACCAGAGTCAACTTTGAGCCATCAGGTTGGAACCCTCATGATGAATGTTCTAAACTCAAAAGACAGAGGGTGGGGAATAAAACAAAACATTGAAACCGTGGGACTCCCGGGACTTTCCCAGGCTTCAAAAGACAGCAGCTAATGGTGCTTATACCCAAGGATAACATGACCAAGTTCTGAAATATGGAAGGTCACTGAGAAGCTGTTTGGATGTATCCCAGGTGTTGTCCAGCACAGTACAGCCACGGCTCTCTGTGTGGCTAACGTGTAGCAGCAGAGCCAAGGACAGCTCTTCCATGTGCTTGCGTGATGGCTTATGTTCTAGGATGTGATACTGGAAAGACTTTGACAGCGCCTCCAGAGTCCTGCAATCCAGCATCCTTCCCCGGCCCTGTCACCCACCACCTAAGCATACAGGGCGGCGGTGGGTGGTATGGGAGATCAGAGAGGGAGGAAGAGGAAGAGGAAGAGGCTTGGTTGATATGCTCTATGAATGAACTGTGTGCTAGGCACTGTGTGAAACGTTTTTGTCCACTTTATCATATTCAAACCTTCTGAGTGACCCTGGGAAGAACTCCATTCTCCATTAACATGACAATGGGAATGAGGGTGGGGTGGGGAGAGACTACAAGTCACATGACTGGGGTCTTGCCTGAAACATGAGACATGCTAGCTTTGGTTTCAAAGTCCAAGCAAATATGTCCTGCCTCTCATGGACTATACTGCTTTCCCTCGATGAATGTAGTTCAACTGGGAGATGATTAGTACACAAATAATGGGTATTTAAGACAAAAAGTGCCAGGCAGACATTAGATACGCAGGGTTAAGGGTGAGGAGGAGTTTGAATCAAGCCTGCCAGTCCATGGTTACCCTTGTGGCACTCAGGGTTGCCTGCAAGCTGGCCTGGACTGAAACATTCATAGAAAAAAGAGCATCTTTGGATGTAAGAAATTATGACATTTTTCCAAACGCCGGGATGTCACTGGCTGGATCAGACCCTGGACTTTCTTGTGCAGACATGGCTGCTCTGAAGCCCAAAGCTGAAAAAGATTTAGATCAAAACAAATGAAATTTTCATTCGCACAGGCCAAACCAGACAGATATTTGCTATTTGATCTTCCTCAACAGAATCTATTATAGTCTTTTTTTCTAAATGGGACTTCTGAATTTTAAGGGATTCATATAATATTATATAATATTATATAATACTATAATATGTATAATACATATATTAAATATGTATACTATATATTATATATGTATACTATATATTATATATGTAAATCCATATATACACAGACACACATATATATGTATACATACACACACACACACATATATATATATATATATATATATATATATATATATATATATGAGAGAGAGAGAGAGAGAGAAAGAGAGAGAGAGAACAGTTAAAGTAATATGTGCTCATGGCAACAAATTACTGGATGGGAACAACTGGAATCTTCCCTGTCCTTGATCTCACGGACCCGGACCAGCTCTGAAAACCCTTCTGATTTCTGGTTTTCTGGGGATCATCTTCGTGGCTCTGATCAGTCCTCTTACATTCATCTTTGCCTCCTACTGTAAGGCCCTTTCCACTTCCCTTCTACCCAACTGTGACTTGTCTGTGCTCTCCCTGCCTCTTCCCAGTAGCTGAGCCATATTGTGTAGTTCTTCTGAGTGATTCCACACTGCCCATCCTGGCCAGGCAGAGGGTGCTTCTCCATATGATGGAGGTGTTATGGTCTCAGTCTTCACTTCAGCTGCTGCCGTTTCTTGTTTGACCTCTGCTGTGTCTTTGTCAGAATGGCTATATTGGTATTCAAATTATAATATGATACAATAAGTGTCTTAGGATTCTAAAAGGCAAACTTAGCCCCTCCCTTGATCTTTCTGTTTCAGGAGCTTATTGTTGGATGATCTCAAATCCTATTAAACTTGCGAATTAAAAGCTGGATGATGGATATAGTTTTTGGTGCTCTGATGTCAGAGGGAACCTCCATGAACAGGAGGCCTGGCTAGAATTGAGTCCTTGGAAAGCATGTAGATAGCCCTTGCTTTAGATGAGTGAATTTGCATCTAAGACTGGAGAGAATGCTTTTTCTGAGGCTCTGAGGTGCATTAAGCCAGCATCACTTAGAACAGCTTGAGAGAGGACTTTTCGAGTCTGTTTTTTCCCCCCAAGAAATACCTAGAGGTCCCGATCACTGACACAGCTGTCCCTCCTCTGTGGTTAAACCACTTCCTGTTGTACTCACAGGTGTCAATCCAGACTCACTCCAGGGCCCACCAAACATGGCAAGCTCAGGTAGACCCCAGATTCTGAGCTGATCATGTTCCACACACAAGCATGGTGCTTTGTAAACACCTCCTTAAACAGGTGTTAAAGGAGTTCATCCATGAAGATATACGCTCCCCACATCACAGCGTTACAGACAGACAGGCAGACAGGCAGGCAGGCAGGCATGTTCTACTCAACAACCCAAACCCTCCTTGTCTTGAGTCAGCTTCTAAGTGTATGCTTCTGGAAGCTTCCACAGGAGGTGGGATGTTCTCTGGGAGCTCAGAAAGGCCCTGAGGACCTGAAGGCCAGAAATGGCTCACTCATGTGGTCAATGAAGACAGCAGGGACCAAGTGTTACGTTCCCAGAACATATCTGGTTTCCTTTGATCTGTACCATCATCGTCTTTATACTGTGATCCTTCTCACTAGAAAGAAACATTTACTCAACAGTGATACACAGCTTAGATGTGTCAGATTGGAGGACAGTGTGTGTGTGTGTGGGGGTGGCTCTATGGTGTCAATGGAATATTCAAGAATCTATTCTTAACAGGCTAAAAACAGACTCCTAGAACTAGAATATCAGGCAGAGACTAGCTACCATGTAGGTGGTGGGAGCCAGACCTCTGTATCTTATAGATGCAACAAGTGCTCTTAACCGCCGAGCCATCTCTCCCACTCTGTATATCTTCGACCTTGATGAAGTGCAAAGATCTGAGTGTAAACCGACGGGATAAATCCTGAGAGGTAACTTACGGCAGGTTGTCTCTTATTTTATTGTGTGAGAATTTGAGAATATACTTATATACTGCTCTTTGATAAAACCCCTTACTCACACTCTGTCTCCTAACTCCTCCCTTAGCCCCATACTGCTCTCCTCTTCAAGTACATGTTTATCTGTTATTCCTTCAGCCTACGGAGTCCGCTTAGCACTGCCAGTGTGTGTTCAGGGGCAGGCCAGGCACAGGGTCCTCCAGGCACTGTACGCCAGTGTGTGCACAGGTACAGAGATAGCTCCCGTTTCGGAGTTGAGAGCCGACTTGTGGCGTGAGTTATGGCAGCCGGGTGCCCTTGCTCTCTGTCTTATGATAAAGGCTTCTGTCATCTGTTACCTGGAAAAACCTCCAAACCCTGCAATCAGTGTTTCAAATCCTACTCGGAGGGATAGAGATAAAAAGCGTACAGCTAGGACATCATTATCTAAACACACAGGTTCAGAAAAGAGCATAGCTCTACCCACAGGGCTCCGTGGTCCTCTAAGGGTTCTGTAAAGGGTCAGACCAATTAGCTACTCCTGGTTCCTTAGTTTGCAGAAGTCTTGTGCAGAAACTGTCTCCTCTTGAGAGTGCTCTTCTGAAGGGAGCAGCTCAGCCTGGGGGATTAAAATTGGGTCCTTTCATTTCAGTGTGACTTAAGGATTGATGTGGCATAAAACACTGGAGTTCTCTCAGTGATGGTGAGATGAGAAACTGACTCAACACCAAGCCATTGATGAAGTGTCCGGACGGCTGCAGCTAAAATACTCAGCTGATGGCTGTGGCTCCACGGTCCTGACATAGCACAGCAGAAGTCGATGGGTTTCACACTGGTGAGGTGAACATGTGTGTTTGCCCCCATTCAAAACTGTGCAGTCATCCTGCGGCAGACATTCATTCCAGGAGGTGCGATGTCTCAGCAACGTTCTTTTTTTTAAGAAACAAGGTGGTCAAGGCCATTCTGGGTCACATAGTAAGAAGTCATTTTAAAGATTTATTTATTTATTTTATGTATATGAGTACACTGTAGCTGTGCAGATGGCTGTGAGCCATCATGTGGTTGATAGGACCTCTGCTCGCTCCAGCCTGCTTGCTCCAGCCCAGAGATTTATTATCATATCTAAGTACACTGTAGCTGTCTCCAGACTCACCAGAAGAGAGCATCAGATCTCATTACAGATGGTTGCAAGCCACCATGTGGTTGCTGGGATTTGAACTCAGGACCTTTGGAAGAGCAGTCAGTGCTCTTAACTGCCGAGCCATCTCTCCAACCCCCTCAGCAGCTTTCTAAGCAAGCTACCACAGGGTTCCCCTGCTGATGCGTGAAACACGGGTGAGAAGCATTGGTGTGGAAAGGGGGAGGTAAGGAAAGGGGTTAAATCGAGGGAGGAATGGGGGACCTGGGGCCGTACCTCCCCAGCTTCAGTCGAGCAGGGGATCTGATAGCTCATCACTTATCCCAGGTCCAGGATGGACCTCAGTCTCACTGCTGCCCTGCATTGGGGAGAACCTGACTTCTGAGGAGACTGAGCTGTCTGCAAAGAGGAGGGGGCGGGGCCAGTCTCTGCTGCAGGCTCCCACCTAAAAGTACTCCAGCCAACCAATGGTACAGTGCTAACTGACTGGGATGTTACTGGCCCTGTATGGTTGTAAGTTATCTGGTGCTCTATACACTGATGGCGGCAAGGTTCACTCCCACTGAGGTACGATCCTTCTGCTTCTAAAGGAAGTATTTCTGAAAAGCAGCCTGTCACATTATGCTGGTGATAGCCTGGTGTATCTTGTGTCCTGCTTGGCTTTTGACTGTATGAGGAGGCTAAACTGTGTGAGGGGCCATCACTAGTACCTCCCCCCCAGAGCAGCCCTCCCCCCTCCCCCGCAATTATCACACGTCAGATTTGCTTAAGGCAGGCATTTCTGTCATGATGGATGAGGGATTCCACAAGACACAAAAGTCCTCCTGAGGAGGTGTCCCTCTACCTCAGGGTTGTGCACTGGAAGGTAGCATGATGTACTAGAACGGGGTGTGGCAAACAGAGATGAAACCACCCTGCCTACAAGGAAGCAGTGAATAGGATGTGGGTAAACGCCAAGGAGAAAAGCATCCTGAGGGCGGAGCCCCAGATCCAGTGGTGAGGTCAAAGTGAAGAATGAATGAGATGGAAACCTCACGTCATTCACAACCATCGGCTGACTACGTCCCTTCTAGCCATTCCCCTTTGTGCCTGCCCCTTTGAATCCTTTACTGTCCCTGAAACACTCCAAGCTCATGGGGCGTGCTACGGAGAACCCACCACGTTCTAAATGAAAAGCACTCAGAACAACAAAATGTTCCATGAATGTTATATGGCGTGACCGCCAGTATAGGGCAATTTGGCACTCAGGGTTCTACAGTGCCTTACGGATGCATTTTATTGGTTCCCTTTCATGTTAAATATCAACCACAACCACCACGAGGGCCCCCTGTTCACGGAGCGCTTCGAAGCTCATAAAGAACTCTCCCTTGACTATTTTATGTCGACATTAAAACAACTCTTTGTGCACACTGTGAAAATCTCCAGTGCCCTGCTTTACAGCTGAGGATGTGGAGTTTAAAGGGGTCACGGGCTCGCTTCTACCATCAGAGCCTGACCCGCCCCCCCCCCAGTCTGCCTTTGGGAAGTTCAATGGTCAGGGAGACCCATTTCCAGATGGGTATTCTGGAAATCAAGATAAAGACGGTAAAACAAAGGAACAAATGTTTTTGGAGATAAAATCTGTAGATAAAACTCGGAGAGATGCTGGGGTGGGAATCACACCTTCCATTTGCCTACTAGAGGGATTTAAACTCAAGGAAGAAAAAACCCTATCTAGAAGATAATGACTAAAAAAGGCTTTGTGAATGAAAACTCCTTTCCTGGGGCACGGGAAAGCATGCATTTGAGTAGGTGGAGGCCTCTAGGTGATGGGGCAAGGGACGCCAAGGGGTGTGGCCCCGAGGCTGAGAAAGAACCAAGAACAGAGAGGGACATTCGCATGAGTACCTTAGACCGCACCACCCAAGTGGATGAGAGCCATCAAGGGCTCCGGGATGACCAGGGGACACTTGGTAGCAATGAGCGCCATGTGTGTAATGAAAGCAGAAGGGGAGAGAGTGGCAGAGATGTGGCCGCATGGGTGAGGGCATAGTTACGGTGTTCTAGATGACTGTGGTAGCAAGGTAAACACAGGGCCGCTATAAATCCCACTGAGGAGGGCTAGCCTGACTCCATGACAGGCCTCAACTTGGCAGCTCAGGAGACGAGGCCTAAATCTCTGTTTCCAAGAACTGGGAAATTCCAGGCAAGTCCAGGCAAGGACAATGGGTGAGCAGCAGTTTCCAGACCTCCCCAGCAGTTTCACAGCCCCATGCCCGGGTAACAGAATGTCTGTAGAGATGGACCCAACAGATAAACATAGAGGTCACCTACCCTGGGATTCCCTAATGTACTTTAAATCAGGCCTGTGAGCTCACTTGGGGGTCTATCTTGGTAGTGGGGAGACCCCAGCGTGCTGGACTTCTGCAGAATAAAACTCTCTCTGCGTTTGCATATTATTTGAGTCCTGGTGTCGCTCTTTGGTGAATCATGGAACCTTACACTGAGTTATACTATTATTTAACAATCAGAGCAAAATAATTATCGACTCAGCTATGATAACTGTCCGAAACAAATCGCTTTTAAAACAACGTCCTCTCGGCACACTGATTGAAGGATGCAGAGCCGTCAAAGAGCTCACTAAAGTTCACACAAGTTGAGCGTGAAGGATCCCCAATTCCATCCCTTCATTTTCCATCCAAGAAGCTTCTCAAAAGTAAAAGTGCGACAGACCCTGCTTGCCCAAATACCTGTGCAGGTAATTGTGAACTCGCAACAGGTGACCCTGAAGTCAGAGGATGTCAGGCGGCACCTCTCACTGAGCCTATAGCGGCTTCTTGAGATTGAGTCAGGGATGGGATGAGAGCTGGTGCAGAGAAGCCCCTCCCCCACCCCATCCCCAGGAGTGGAGCAGAAGTAGAAGTCTGGAGCAGAGGGGACAGTGCTATGGTGAGAGTGGGCTCTGGTCTATGTTGATGTGCTTGGAAGACAGCCACAGGGGGTAATGCTAGCTGAGATGATGAGGGTGTCCCTCCATGAGGGCCTTAGTAATGCTATTTTTAAAATGGGAGAGAGATAGAAACTGGCAACATGGTCCATCACACTGTCTAGAGAGCAGTGGGACCCCTGAGTGAATGTGTGATGTTGGTGTGGGCACGATGGCCCTGTCAAGGACCCCATGCCTGGGCCGCATAATGCTCACAGGGATGGCAAAACTAAAACTGAGTTTCTAGGGTGCTGTGACATCTCCATCTGACAGCCCAGCCCAGCCAATCCCAGCTTTCCCATACTCCATGTGTCTGTTATTTCTTCATTCCCTCACCGCCCCTCCAGTTGATTCCTGAAGTGGAGCAAGACTGCTCATTGCCTCTGTCTTGTTACAGTGTAGCAAGAGGCAGGCCCTCAGCAGCTGACAGTCCCTGCTTCTAGAAGTCTAGCCTCCACCACCATGAGATAAATAAACCTCTATTCTTTAAAGCACACAGCTGGTCTCCAGGTTGGTGTGACGGCAGCGGAAAATGGACTAAGACAGATGAAAACCTTGGGTTCTAGTGCTCTGCTGCACAGCCTTCTCACAGCCATGGTACATGGTGCTACCTCTCCAGCGGCCATGTTTTCTGCTGTCCCAAAGCAAGCAGGCTAATTCCTGAGCTGGTGATCTTCTTTAGTGTGGCCAGTGGGTTTGTATTCCTGATCACACTGGCATGATATCTACAGCTTCTGGTTTTTGTAACTTGAATTAATTTGGGATTTTAATTAAGGTCCATTTCCCCTTTAAATTTCAATAGCTGGTCTGTACTTTCTGCTAACTCTTTGGCATGTGGGCATCACACATGAACACTAACCACCTCACTTGACTTTGGCATGTGGGCTTCACACACGCACTCACCAGCCACCTCACACATGGTGCCAACAGCTGCTTGCCAGTCAGTGAAGTCATATCACCCCGAGACAGGGATGTGCGAAATGAGCTGCCTGGCAGAAGCCTGCACCACGGAATGAATGCAAACAGGATTCTCCCTCCCAAGGTTTGCTATTTAGTTGGCTCATGACCCAGAAGCGAGAACAAGCTTCCCTGGGTGCAGAGCCCTGTTGAAGGAAGAGCCCCGTCTGTTAACTGTCATTAAATGTGATCACAACCACACAAAACTGTCATCCTTGGATTTACACTGGTCGGACAAGGCAGACTACCTGCTGTCATCAAAGTCTGCTGGGATACCTTCCTTATACCACGGAAATGCTCACAGCAGTTCCAGAAACAGAACTCCCCAGGCAAAGACACCAGAGTCAGAGCGGTCGGGAGCCGTGAGGACTGCGGATAAGATTAGTCCTTGTCAGTGTCTGCAGCACCTCATCCATCTCCCTTAGCCTGTCTGCTGCGGTGTTCCCTGCCAGGTGACTGCTGCTGGAGCCAAAAAGCTGCCTGCCCCACTGGCTCTACCACTGCACGTGGGTACATCTGTCACTCCATCAGAAGGACGTCTATCCCATACCCAGGTGAGACTCAGAAATGGTGACTGATGCCAGGTCCTTAAACACTTCATGGTATTTAGTGGGGATCCAGGACCTGGTGTAAACAAGGACCTCTGAAACAGGGATGCTGGTTTGAGACCAACCCATGTGTGTGGTGCCAAATGGTGCATAGTGTCTCACATGATGTGGCCACACTATCCCAGAGGACTTCGGTGTTCCCAACATTATGCATCTGTTCCAAACCACTCAGAGCAAAACAGTGGACTTGAGTATTTAAATAAGAAATGTTCCCTGTGTATCTGAAGAGCCGTCGGCAACTGACTGCTGCAGAGGGAGGCAGCGTCAGCTCTTGGACATTGTCCTGGGAGGCTACTCACCCTACACTAGATGGTTCTGCACCCGTGCATGAGCAGGTAGACTTGATAACTTATGGGGTTGGGAAGGGAAAGCAATGAGGGAACAGGGCAGGGATTGGATAGAGGAGGATGGGGGCTGAGTCAATCAAATGTGTTGTACACATGCGTGAAATTATTAAACAATCCAGAGACCAATGGAAATAAATAATAAAAAGAAAATGAAACGAGAGGAAAAGTGCAGGGTACCATGGCGGCTGGAGGGAGGTAATTAGCTGGACCAGGAGAAGCTCTCTGTGACAGACTCCACGCATAAGTGAGCTGGCAGGCCTAACTAATTAGCAACAATTAATTTTATGGTTGGAGCAAGAACACATGTATTATGTTCTATAAACGCTTAATAGATGTCACCATAAGTCACTCCCATCTCTCCCTGAAACTCAACTTGCAGACTCTAAACCTTCCAGAATTAACAAAATACATCAGCCGGGACTTGATTTTTGTTATCAAAGAAATACCCTCCAACTCCCTCCCAACTTGGCCAGGCACTTGTCTCTGCTGCTGGATCTTATAAGCTGCACCAGGCTCAGGTACACTTTGGACCTTATGTGATAGAGGAGGGTCACAGAGGATCTGTAGCATCACTCTGAATCTGGTATCCTGTGTGTCTGGAATGAGCTCCTAGGCTAAGCCATGCAGCCTCCTATCCACTGGAGTGCCCTGTAAGACATCTTGGAAATTAGTGAATGGGGGTTTGATTGGTGATGTCTGCTAGGCGCAGGGATGAAGGACCTTTTTGTTGTTTGGTTTTTTTTATCACCACGACTGTTCCTTTCTGTTGATGAGTTTGTCTTCAGTTCCTTGGGCAGCATCTTAGCTCTCTTCCGAGGAGAACCCACATGGTGCTTAACCATGTCCTGAGGGCGCCATCTTGGAATGCTCCACCTTCTTTCATTCTTCTGAGGCTTTCCGTGGGATGCTACTTTTGTGAGGTCAAAGTAACTGTGACTAGGGTTAGCTGTGTGCTCAGTCCTTTCCCTTTGCCACTACCCAACCGTGAGACCAGCATTTATTGGGATAAAGATAGACCTGACCACATCAATTGACTAAGGTCAGCTTCTGAACCTGCTTATTCTTCACCTCCTTCTGGTAGCCTACGAGCTGTCTAGCCTGCTGCTGTAAATCCAGTCACCTCCTTCACTACCAAGTATGTCCTGCTTTGCAGAACAGGTCTCCATTGATTTGGGATAAACACGATGCCAGTTTAAAAAAAAATAAGGAAAAGAGCTTTGGCTCAGGTGATGAGAGAATACCAAGGGAGAGAGCCAGTGTTCAGTGGCTCAGCTACAATGCCTGGTAGTCAGAGAAGGGCAAAGTGGAAAACTAGGGCTTCTATAGCTCCAGAGAGTAACAAGTGCCTGTCATCTCATAGTGACCATAGATAATAATTGAGGAGCCTACACTCACATCTCTGCCCCTTTCCTTCCTGAGCTAACAACAGAGGAAGCCAAGTGGAGGGTCATCCTACTTGCCACCATGTCAAGGCAATAAGACCACTTTATTTATACTACTTCCTCGGGGAAGCTATTGAGAGAGAAATAACAGGACATCTCTACCCTTCCCAACAAGAGGACATCAGAGGTGACATGCTGGGGACCCACAACTTTTACATAAACTCAGCACAATGAAGAGATGCCCATTCCATGAAAATAATACTGGGGAGAACTTGGGTTTCCACTCAACCTGGCAGACCCAAGGAACATGCCATCCGTCTAGCGTGACCTCAGCAGAAGTTGGGGGAAACTGAGGGAGCACTGAGCCTCATTCAGAGACCCCCCAAATGTCCAGGTTCCAATAAACGGAAGAAATAAAAAGAACTCTCATACAACGAAGACCCAGAATAATCCCAAACTAAAATTTAAAAGCCAGCAGATGTCTAGCCAGAAAGGCATCCATGTCAAGGTGGTGTGACAAGGGTCTGAAGGCAGCCCGAAGAAGCTAGCAAGGAAACGCAATGTGCATGAAGAAGTCAGAACAGGTACATTCCAGCCAAGAAGGGAAAACCAAAGGAGGAGCCAGGTTTAAGTTTAGAAATAAAAAAGGACAGTTATCAAATTTAAAACTAATAAGTAGATAGGACTATAAAATCAAAGAGACATGGAGGGTAGAGAGAAATACAATAAGATTTTTAGAAAACTAGCAAATCTGAATAATAAAAGGAACTAGACTGAAAAGAAACCCTGGGGAACTATTGCATCCTTACATGGTATTTAACAGTGATAACAAAGTGTCCCTAGAGAAGGAGGAGGAGGAGGAGGAGGAG
>NC_034605.1:61701055-61703187 GCF_900095145.1 Mus pahari | reverse complement strand
CTCGGAGATCTCCCTGTCTTAATCTTCTGGATTCAATCACCACTGTGTCTCAAGATCTCCATACCAAGATCCAGATCAGAAACTTCTATCTCCCAGCTTCCAAATTAGGTTCACTGGTGAGCCTTCCAATTCTGGATTGTAGTTCATTTCAAATATAGTCAAGTTGACAACCAGGAATAGCCACTACAATGTCAGAAGTGACAAATGGGTGAGATCACCAAAAGACGTGACAAAACTAAATGTGAATACCAACAAAAGATCTGATAACGAGTAAAGGAAAAATTGGAAAACACAAACGCACAGTTAAGACTGAAGCCCTCCACGCTTGCCTTTAGGTCATTAAGAAGTTAAAGAGATATAGAAGAAATGGGAAACGCTACTGTATGTTACATACAAGATTGACAGAAATGTGATTGCCATATATCAGGGTTCTGCCCTCAGCAACAACAGGGGACATGTTCTTCTCATATGCTCATAGAACACATCACAGAGCAAGTGATGGCAAATTTAGATAAACTCAGAGTACATAGTGTGGAAATAGAGATTATAACAGAGTAACAATGGGAAATGTATGAAAATTAGAACACTATTTGAAATAGCCCATGGATCCAAAGAGGGGGTGCTCCTAAGGCCCCTCCCCAAGCTGAGGAGCTCAGTGACCAACAGCTGCCAGAGGAGGGAGAATGGGTTTTCTCTGGATGTGGCCTTGATAGGACGTCTACGCTCCAGTGGGCTCTTGTTGGCAGCAGAGTCTTTGTTAAGTTCAGTGCAAGTGAAATAAGAGTATTATGGGTTAGAGTGGGCATTGACTCTAATAATGAGTATCTTTATAAAAGGCAGGAAAAGGAAGGGGAGAAGGAGGAAAGGAGAGAGAGGGAGAGACAGACAGACAGACAGACAGACAGACAGACTGACTATGTGAAGAAGACATTGGTGTGACGGTAGCACTGAGGAAGCACTGAGGTCTGGAGCACCTATAGCAAGCTGGAAGACTTTCCCGTGGAGTTATGGCAAGAAAGGTGTCCTGATGGAATCGACCTCTGCCTCTTGGCTTCTGAAACTGTGGGGTTAGACATGCAACCTGTCTCAAGTGTCCAGTCCATAGTAACTTATTCCAGAAGCCCCAGGACAGGAGTGATGTAGGGCTTCAGCCAATGGCACTGGAACAAGTAGATGCACATGACTGAAGACTTAAACTGTGCTCTAAGTGTTAGGTCCTATGCAAAAATATCAAAAAATATATACCTTAATTATGAGGCATAAAATTATAAAACTTCAGTAGAAAATACCCATAGATATGATTCTAATAGCCTTAGACTAGATACATAGAACTAGATACATAATTTCTATTCTCTAGGTATAATACATAAAAGGAAAAACAGCTAACTGGATTTCAGCATGATTAAAAAGTCTTTATTCTACAATGGAGTGAAAAGATGACCTACACACCTACACACTGGAGGAAATATTTGCAATCCACATCTAACAAAGAACTAAGGCACAGAATACAGAAAGCATTCTCAAAAGACAAAGCTTGGAAACAGCAAAGCCAAATAAGTGGACAACAGGCAGAATAGGATCAGAGGAGACAACGCCAAGTGCTGACAACCACCATGCCTTGCTGCTGTGTTAAATCTACACTCACTCGAGAAATTTCTCAGTCCAACAACAAGCAGCAAAGCCCCCTCCCTGCCCCCCAGCTCCCCTACCATCCAACAGTGGCAAAGCTCTGGATACTTTCCCAGAGGAATGAAACTTATGCACCCATGGTGCACACAAATATTCATAGGATCTTTATCCATAACAGTTCTGTGATCAGAAATCTTCACTGTCACCTCAAGTTGATATAGCATCACCTTGGATGTACATTCTTGGTGTGTCTATGAGGGAGTTTCCAGAAAGTTTTGTGATGCGGAGACCCATCAGTAGTGTGGGCAACCCTCTCCTAGGCTGTGCTAGAGTCCTGGACTAAATGAAAAGAATCAGCCGGGCCTGGTGGCGCAGGCCTTTAATCCCAGCACTTGGGAGGCAGAGGCAGGCGGATTTCTGAGTTCGAGGCCAGCCTGTTCTACCAAGTGAGTTCCAGGACAGCCAGAGCTATACAGAGAAACCCTGTCTCGAAAAACCAAAAA
>NC_034605.1:61698450-61700700 GCF_900095145.1 Mus pahari | reverse complement strand
AGCACTCGGGAGGCAGAGGCAGGTGGATTTCTGAGTTCAAGGCCAGCCTGGTCTACAAAGTGAGTTCCAGGACAGCCAGGGCTACACAGAAAAACCCTGTCTTGAAACAAAGAAAAACAAAACAAAACAAACAAACAAAAAGAGCCTATAAATTACATTCTTGAAGTACCAAAGTTGTGATATAGTGCAGGGATTAGTGGCCACTGAGGAGCCATGGCTGCCTTGGGGGAGCCCAGGGATGGAAGTGCGTGAGGCTGTGAGAGAGTAGTAACCTCTCTATACCTTGGCATCTTGGTGTGAGTACTCTCAGTGTGATATCATGCTGTAGCTGTGCAAGATGTTGCCAATGAGAGAGAATGGATGGAGAGCCACGGCATCCTGCTTTGGCATTGTATTTCCAGTAAATATGTAACTTTAAGAACACGTCTATTCTCCCAGCACTGGGGGAATGAGACGGGAGGATTATAAGTTCAACAGATACCTTACTTTAGCAAAATAAAACCTAAGGTATAAGATATGTGAGCACACTACCAGAACTATTTGTAATACAGACAAGACATTATTCACTTGGAAGGAGTGCCATGGCACAGAACACTGTCACTCATTATTGACAGTTATGGATCTGGTCCCACCGGTCCCAGCAGCATCATAAGCAAGCTCCCTTGGGGCCTGGCTCGTGTATTGTTTATCTATAAATCTCCCACAGTGCCTAGCAGGTACCCTGCTATGTAATGAGTGTTGCATGAATGTTTGTTGACTTAACGTTTTATCAGTGATACATGGGTATGTGTGTCATAGCCCGTTAAAACAATGTTGGCTGCAAATGAGGAAAACATTAAAGGAACGAGTCATTGAGTGAATTAATGCTGTTCTTTAAAAAGCAATTAAAGTACTTTATTTTTAAACTAGTGTTCAGCGAATTTGCTTTGTTCTTCTCTCCTTCTCTGTTATTTTGTGATTGCGAGGGTCATAAATGTTCAAGCTAGAAAAGGCTCAAGTTTAGAGAGGCTCAGAGGACATTATTTACTTCAGCCCTGCAGGGGTCATTTCTCTGATGTGATCTGATTCCAAAGCATTTGGCCTTAGTGTTCCTGCTCACAGATCCCCTGGTTCATTTTGAGACACAAGGGCAGAGGTAGGAGGTAGCCCTGTTTCCCACATAACCCCTACAGTGAAAGGGATTCTTTTATTTGAAGGCACTGGTCTTTCAAATAAATAGAGTCTGCTCACTTCTCTTTCCCAATGGCCAATGATAAATAACTGCAGCTTTCTATGCACTGGTATCTTGAAGGGGCTTTTGATCTCTCTCCCCCTCCTGTAAGCATAGCATAGCATGTCTCTGACAGGAAGGGTATCTGAGGACATATCCAGGATGCAAATCCCACTCCTGCATCCAGAGGGTGTAAGTGACCTTATGAAAGACATTGGTAATCCAGGGTCTGTAAACGTGGGGGGAGCCCCAGACCTATCGAAAGCAGAGCAAAGTAGTGGGAGGCATGGAGTGATACTCAGGTCACAAGTATCTCATGCTCACGTTCTAGGAAAATCCAGTCAAGCCCATATTCTAGGAAAGCTAGAAGAGGAAAGCAAATACCATTCTATAAAACAAAACAAAAACCAAAAAACCCAAAACATACCATTTCTCCAAAGACACCCAGACACCCGGCCCCTTGATCGACAACCATATAGTCTCTGTATTCTTTTGTGTTGGCTGTAATTTTTAGCCACCAACTTAAGCAGAATGCAGTGGCTTCTAGGATTGCTGTAAGGTAGCTGCAAAACCTACTCATCCTGCTTTCTATTTCCAGCTTTGAAAGAGAAGCAAACCCGCCTCCACCTCTCCATTGTCATTGTTGATGTCAAGGAATTAAGGAATTCAGCTTTCAGCCAAACTCCAAGTGAGAATTCCCAGGCAGGTCTTTTCTGGTTCCCCTCTGAAAGTGTCCCACTGCTCTGAGAGGGCTATGGAGCCCATCAAAAGAGGTGACACAGGCCTCACAGGTGAGGACCCGCGAACTGGGCTCACGAGCCCCAATTTACATGCAGTAGCCTGGCTACATCTTTGCATCCTGATTTGAAGAGACTTTCCTTCCAGCAACATTTAAAATAACCACAGGGCTTCATTAAGAGATGTAATCAAACTGGCCAATGTCAGAAGAAGAAGAAGAAGAAGAAGAAGAAGAAGAAGAAGAAGAAGAAGAAGAAGAAGAAGAAGAAGAAGAAGAAGAAGAAGAAGAAGAAGAAGAAGAA
>NC_034605.1:61627267-61698445 GCF_900095145.1 Mus pahari | reverse complement strand
GAGGAGGAGGAGGAGGAGGAGGAGGAAGAGGAAGAGGAAGAGAAATATATGATGTGGCTGGTTTCCTATAGATCCCATCTGAAGAAAATAATTGACATTCATGCCCATGAAGAAGAGAGAGAGGAGAAGGGAGATGAGACCAGGACTCATGCTCAAGGGGTGGGAGTGGGGCAGGAGACAAGAAGGAGATTTACTAAAGACAGAGGAGAGAGATGTAAATGAGGCCACCCTATCAATCATCTTAGAAAAACGGTGCCCAGAAACTGAGACTTCCTTAAAGAACAGACACATTTATTCGTCTTATGACACTGGGTCACAGTTCCTCCAACGCCTTCTACCTACCAACCAAAGCCCTCTGCTGCAATCAGAAGAGAGGACCAAGCCCTAGGGACACAGGCCTGAAGAGCCTTGTTTCTCCCCACTGCAGAGCTCCCCAAAGATCCAAGGCATTTTATATCCCTGTCTATAATTGAATACCATTGGGAATGAGAGGCTTCCCTCCCTAACACTTCAAGAAACAAGTGTCAGTTTAAAAGGCATAAACTTTACCAAGAAGGCCCCACAGAGGGGCCTGACCTTTCTGACTACTTTTTTTTTTTCTTGTGACTCCAGGCAAATGTGGAGAACTGTCCCAACCACTCTCTCAGGACTGGATTCTCTGCAACCAGAACAAACTTCAGGAGGGGAAACTGCTTGGGGTCAGGTCCTTGCAGGGAAAAGCAGTTTGAAAAGCCTTTCATCAAAGTCTGCTGCTCTAATACGGGTCATGATAACAGAGCCAACAGCTTCCAGATCTCTTCCAGGAACTGGTCCAGGTAACTCCCAGGAGCCAGGCAGGGGAAGTCTCTATCCAAACAGCTGCTTTAGCCTTCAGGCCTTCACAACAGGTTGTAGAGGAGCACCTCCCTCCCAACCTTCTGGCCTTTGGTTTCCTTTGCTCTCAGTTCCCTGCTGCCTCTGGTCCCTTCGCTTCCTTCTCTTTGTCCTGAGTGTAGATAACATCTTCTGTAGGTCATTGTCTCAGGTTGCCCTGTTATCTCAGGGTTAGATTTTTACCCCCACCCACCCATTATTAGTTAGATAAACTTTAGTCATAAGCATTCATATTTTCCTGTGGTTTTATTCCAGCAGATCTGAATTGCTCATGTGGTATTATCTTTGATGCCTGTCTGATCCCACTCCCCCCCCCCCTACTAAGTGCTGTCTGGAGCTAATTAGAGAAAAAGCCCTATGAATTGTATCCCTGGCTCTGGGTGGGGTTTTGAAATAGTCATAGACAATGTTGCAGATGATTGATGGTTTGGAGATACATATGGCCATTTATTAATTTGATGTCTGCCACCCTCGTGTTTAAATATATTTGGGGGTTTAGTTTCACAGGGAGATTAATGTAGATGAACTGCTGCTCGGATGATCATTTTTACACGACTTCAATATTCCCATATGTGAAATTCTTATCTCTTGTTCTTTGCCAGCTGTGAGTACCAGAAAGTGTAGGCCGGATACTTCTGGGGAGATTGGGCGCTGAATAAGGGAATCTGCCTTTTTTTTTTTTTTTTTTTTTGCCAAATAGAGTCTAACTGGGCCATGCACTAAGACAGAGCAGAAAACTGGGGAATCTGAAAAGTGATAAACTAAGGAAGTGCTCCACCTTGCCTTAAGGGAGCAACTGCTGAGCCACTACAGTGCAAAGCTCAGTAAAGTGATCTGCTGGGGGCAGGGAAGACGGGGGGGGGGGGGGGGCTGACCATGACCGCCCCGATCTGGTTATCCAAACTGTGTCCCAGGAAATGAAGCATCTAAGATGTGAAGCAGAACCAGATCTCAGCTGGAGCGCTCTCAAGGAGGCGGTGAGATTCAGAGTGGCAGCTTTCTGGGATCACGGGTCAGGATGCAGCCTGGGCTACCAAACCTTTTGGAGGTGGAGCCAAATCACTGCACGTGCAAAGCTGGCTCCTGCGAGACTTCCGCATATCTGAATCCCTCTAAGCTGCCCAGACTCGGCACCTGCGCTGGACAGTGACCACGTGACGATGCCTCAGCAGGGCGCTTGGGGTGAGAGCCCTCCTGGGGGCGCGTCTCCTCTACACTGCCCTCTCTTCTCTTCTTGCAGCTATCTTGTAAACTTGAGTGTATTATTTCCTGTTGTCCAAGGAGCTTTGTGGATTTGGAAAAAAAATAACTAAACCTCCTATGCGTTGGAGTCAGAAGGGCAGTGTCTGCCTGCTTGGCTGAGACTATTCACCCTGCCCCTGCTACGTGCATCTAGCTCTCCCTTCCAGGTCACACACTGCTTTGAAAGAAACAATTTCATCCTTTGTCTCAAGGAACAATCAGAATAAAATCAATAATACAGAGTCCGACTTGCAGACACAAAGACAGGCTTGGCAGTAAACACATGTCTGCATCCGCGGTGTCTGCACAGGCGTGCCGCCCTACCCAGCTGTGTCATGCGCTGACCTGCACGTCCACAGTCGTGTTGTCAGTGAAAAGCTTTTGCAGGCCAGTGGAGACACTAAAATAAGGACCGCAGCGTTGACAACTTCCAAACTGCTGAGCAGTCAGGGATGGCCGCTGGGGCGACAGCTCTTGTGCAGGAATTCACACAAAGAAAAGCATTGTGGGCTCTGATTTGTCAGTTGTCACACCCAATATATCACACCCACCGCAGGGTTCCATGCATATGATGCCCACCGAGCTGTCAGAATGCCTCTACCTCTTAAAAAGCTGAGAACCACGACTGCCTTTCAGGCAGGGTCAACAGAGAGATCGGGAGGATAACCGCCAAAGAGATGAGACTTCGTGAAAAGAGAGGGGTGCGCTGGGTCTTAATGGGGGTTTGTTTGGTTTATACAGGATGATATCCTGGCCAAAGCTCATGGAATAGTCTATTTAAGGCTGGTGCATTTCCTTGCATGTAAATAAATCTAATCTCTGCAGAGGAAAAGGAGAGAGAAACACACACACACACACACACACACACACACACAGAGGCGGCGGGAGAAATGGGTGATGGAGATGGAGTAATAACAGATGAACAAAAAAAGAAACAGGAAGAAATTAAAGGGAACAAGATGAAGGAAAGAAAAAGAAGGAAGGAGAGAGGGAAGAAGGGAAAGAGGGAAGGAGAGAAGGAAGGAAGGAAGGAAGGAAGGAAGGAAGGAAGGAAGGAAGGAAGGAAGGAAGGAAGGAAGGAAAGAACGGAGGAAGGATAGCAGTAATTCAACTCTACTTGTCTCTGGCTCATTTGGAAAGGGTTCTAGAAGCAGCTAGACTGGGGGCAAGAGGCAGTCCTCAGCAGTAGACTCTAGGTGAACAGAGAGATGATCACTCTCAGTTCCAGCCCCTCCAGGTTTCCTGTGTTCAAGATGTCGTTAGGATACATGAAGAATATGGAATTCTGTCCCCCTCTTAGAAACTGGTTTTCAAAGTTGATGTTAACTTGGCGGTCATGTCCTGGGGAACCTCACTCTGCTATGAGAAGCCAAGTTAAGGCTGAGGACTCCTCTCTGCCTACCTTGCCTCTTTCCCAGAAAACCAAGCCTGCCCCACAGCAGAGCCCAACGAACCTTAAGCAAGAGAACTGTCCCGTGGATAATTTGCAGACTTTGACCCGAAACAAGGGCAAATAGATTCAGATACGTGATTTGTTTTCTGGCTGCTGCATGATTTCAAAGCAGTTTTAACTTCTTATGGTGGAAACCTCCTCCACCATCCGGGAAATGAACCAGACTGGGTTACAAACCGTCTCTGCTGCTCCCAGCTGATATCCATCTTCCATCACGATGGCCGAAGGGTGCCTCTTTAAAAATAGTTTTAATGTGGCACACGGGAGTAAAGATTTATTTTTTATTTTTGAATATGACATATTGTCTGGGCCAAACAAATTAAGTTACGGCCCTGGACATCTTAAGAAAATAGTGTCGTTTTGTGTTTCTGCTAATTTATAACATTCAATTCTGTAGTCTAATGGATGGAAACACATCCACAGACATCAATAAAAATAGCTTTGGGATTCGGTCACTGGTGTCCACTGAGTGAGATAAATGCATAGGCTGGCTAACCCTCAAAGTTGCGTGGTAACTCCCCTCCTTGCTCAGCCCTGGAGTCCCAAGATACAATCTGACAGCGGAGATCGGAAAATCCTGGAACTTACTTCCCAAGTGACGCTCATGGCAGGGCTCATTTTATTTTACTGTTGTAAGGCGTGCATACAGTTTTATGCTAAGCTGAAACAGATGTATTCTTGGGTAGTACACAGAGTCTCCCTGCAATAACTGCCTATCGCTTGGGTGACATCCCTGCTCCCACGCCCTTGTGTATCTCCTCGCTTGAAATCCACCTGGAGTTTTCCACAATGCTTGTGTAGACAAGTTCCCATGGAGGAGACCGAGGACGGGCCTCTGATCTCACAGCTGAATTCTGAGCCAGTAATTTCATGTCAGCTCCTGAGAAGCAGGAGGACATTGTAGGCTTTCCTGGTGCTCAGATGGGTAGGGTATGTGTAAAGCTTATCCACAGCACTGTGAGGGATAATAAATTGACCTGTGGTGCGGTTTGTTACGCAGAGTTGGGTGTGCATAGCATGTGGCAATGGATTCTAGGAGTTCAGGAACATTTACTGGTGAAGATATCAACTTGGAGCTATCCTCTGACCTTTGTCTTATTTTGAATATTTCACCGGTGACTAAGAAGCACCTGCCTGCGAGCCTAACTCAAAAGAACCATCTCCGTGGATGTGTTTCTGGGCAGTTACATGATGATTTTGTGTCAGCTCTAAGCATCTTTTTGTTTTGTTTTGTTTTGTTTTGTTTTGTTGTTTTTTTGTTTCTTTGGTTTTTTTTTTTTTTTTTTTGGTTTTTTTTTTTTTTGGTTTTTTTCGAGACAGGGTTTCTCTGTATAGCCCTGGATGTCCTGAACTCACTTTGTAGACCAGGCTAGCCTCGAACTCAGAAATCCGCTTGCCTCTGCCTCCCGAGTGCTGGGATTAAAGGTATGTGCCACCACGCCCGGCTTTCTAAGCATCTTTTAATCATGTCTTTTAGTAACAAGTGATTGCTATGAGGAACAAGGGACCGTATGGAGACATTATGGAAGCTAGACTTTCATATAAATCTGACATTTATATTTACCTCATCTTACTGCAGAACCAAGGATGGGCTCTCTAATGGTTGCTCTCCATTGCCAACTTGACTGGACACTCACAGGCACTACATCTCTGAGAATGTCTGTGTGTATCTTTTTTTGAAAGGATTAGCAGAGGAGGCAAGACCCACCTTGAATGTGGCTGGCACCATTGGCTGAGGAACAGATTGGATAGAAAGGAAAAAAAGTAAATCTGATGAGTCCAGTACACCAAGTTCACTGAGTCTCTACCACGCCTGTCCCACCATGATAGACTGTAGCCCCTAGAACTGTGAGCCAAAAGAAATGCTCCCTGAAGCTGAAGTTTGATCACAGGGACATGCTCGGACGTGCACTTTTCCTTTTGTGGCTGAATCCTGCTTGCTATCACACCAATATGTTCACTTTCACTTTGTACTGAAGTTTAGTCCCTGTTGTGAGTGGAGGGAACATAATTTGATCATGTTTAGAGGTGAGGACCTTGGAAGCTAATCAAGATAAGGTAGCCCTTTGACACCACGTGTCAGAATCCCGGTAGTATGTTAAGAAGCAATGAGACCAGCCAGCATGCATGTGGGCTGCCAGGAGCTCTTGCTGTTGATCACCTTAGGCTTGAGAGAGTAAGGAGTCCACAACTCTAGAGGAGAGGGCCTGAACTGGCAGACCATGCACTAATAAAGCTTTCTCTACCACTCCCGAGTCTGTGGTACTATGTTATGAGCAATTTGAAAGTGGACAAAGGGCCAGATCTGGCAGGATTCACATTTAATCCCAGCACTTGAGAGGCAGGGGCAGGAGAGTCTCTGTGAGCTAGAGGCCATCTTGGTCTACACAGTGAGTTTTAGACCAGCTGAGACTATATACTGAGATTCTGCCTTTTTAAAAAATGTTTATTATGGGCTGGAGATAGAGCTCAGTGTTTAAGAGCATGTGAAGAATAGTTTAAGACTCTTGCAGACGTCCTGAAGTTAGATAGATCCCAGCCCTTCAGCTCACAACCACCTGTTACTACTGCCTAAAAAGATTCCGTGTCTCTGGTCTCTGTGGGCATCCACACTCATATGTCCATACAGAAACACAGTCAAAATAATAATAGAAAATATCTTTAAATTGGCTAATATTCTGATGATGACTAAGGAAACTACCATTGAATAGATCACCAATAGCATATGAAAGCTATGTCCAGATTTACAACACAAAAGTGTTCTGATGATGAAGAAAATTGTGCCTCTGTATAGATCACCAATAACATATGAAAGCTCTATCCAGATTTACAATAGAAAAGCATTTCTATAATTTTATAATTATAGAAGTCAGCATGTTTTGTTTGCTTGTTCATTTTCTTATGGTGATGTGGAGATACCCAGAGCCTTAGACATTCTGGGCAAAGTGTGCCACCATTCATCAGGGTATCTGCTACAGGCTGAAAGGGGTCTTGTTTGTTTTGTTTTTAATAGATGTTTTGCCCTCATGTATTAAATGGCCCATGTGCATGCAGTCCCTGTGGAGGCCCAAAGCAGGCATCAGATCCTCTGGGACTGATGGTTGTGAACAGGTATGTGGGTGCTGAAATTGTGTCCCCTGCGGGAGCAGCAGGTACTTTTACCTACTGAGCCACCTCTCCAGCCCCCTGACAGGTTTTTGTGGTGGTTATAAAAGAGACAGAAAAGTTATTGCTAAAGCCGGGACTAGGTTTATAGCTCAGTGCAGAGTACTTGCTTGTCCAGTGTAATGTTTCAGGAACTGTCATCCCACACTACAAACAACAAACAAGCAAACAAAAAACAAACAAACAAACAAAAAAACCAAAAAATACCAACCAGCCGGGTGTGGTGGCGCACGCCTTTAATCCCAGCACTCGGGAGGCAGAGGCATGCGGATTTCTGAGTTCGAGGCCAGCCTGGTCTACAGAGTGAGTTCCAGGACAGCCAGGGCTACACAGAGAAACCCTGTCTTAAGGGGAAAAAAAAAACAACAATGATGTTTCAAGGATGCTGAGCAGAGTGGTGAATGAAGACAGTTCATCAGGGAAGTGCTCAGCCAAAGGAAGTCACACAAAGACGGTTGTGTAATCTGTGAGGTCCTCAGGTTTGAAGCTGGAGAACTTGGGTCCAGGCCTTGCCTTAGTCATTTTCTACTTGTTTGTGGGTCTGTCCCATGAACTTTGCTTGTGTCACAGCTTCATAAGAAGTTACTGGAAGGTACAGTTTGGCTAGAGAGTATGTTTTGGAAATAGTACATTTAAGCCTGAAGGTAGATGAAGGGACATATTAAAAGTAGGAGCCATTCTCTGTCTTCCTCTAGAACAGTTACAGTCTGATAACCATGTCCTTAACACACAAACTCAAGACCAACATTCTCTTCTGCATCCTTGAACCTGTTTGTATTACTAATGACTCGAAAAGTCATGAGGCAGGTGCTTCCCGACACTCCTGTGCCTGTCATGAGGCTGGTGTGTGTGTGTGTGTGTGTGTGTGTGTGTGTGTGTGTGTATGTGTGTCTGTCTGTCTGTGTGTATGTGTGTGGTTAAATCTTTTGTCATCCCTTCTGGCATTTACTTAAATTTTAATCAAATAAGACAGAAAATAAGCTCACGTGTTCCCCTTGACCCTCTAACACTGAGAAAATAATTTGAAACCTCACTGACGCCAATAAGTAAGCTTTCTTTTAAGTGGAAAAAAAATGTAAACCCAGCTCTTCCACATACGGTTCCAAGTTTTAAGAACATGTCTTCACTAAGGTCTGAGGGAGCAAGCAGACATGTTAGCAGCCAAACAGAGAAAAGCTGGCGAGCTGTGGGGAATGGCTCTGTGGTGTGGGTCATAGATGCTTCCAAAAGCTGCTGTGCTGAAGGTGTGATCGTGAGCTGACAGCGTTGCTGAGGTGTAGTCTTTAACAGATAAGCCCTAATGAGCGGGACTGGGGTAAGCAGAAGTGTTAATAACGGACTGGGCCCATGCCCCTCCCCTTTCTCTCTTCCCTTCCCGTCTTCCATGAGATGAACAGTTTGGCTCTATTCTGCACTTCCAGCCAAGGCCCTTTGCCTCTCCACAGACCTACAGTTAACAGCATGACCACAGGTTGAAACCTGTAGGAAAAGGAGCCATTCCTCCTTTGAAGTTGGTTATCTCGGGTATTTTGCCCTCCTAGCAGAAAGCTGCAGAGAGCAGAGTAGCCAAGTCGGAAACCCAGGAGGCAGAGTCTGTGTGCTGATGGTAGAGGGAGCCAGTGGTGTCCTCCTGGCCACTCTCTGGGTCTGCAGGATGTGGAGTCAGCACGGCTTCCACTTAAGTTTCAGCAAGAGCTGAGGGCCATGCGTTTGGATGTGAACCATCTTCTTGGAGTACATAACCTTTAGACCTTGGGTCTTAACTAGCTGTCATAGATGCGGTCTAGAATATTGGTGTTTTCAATTCCTTGCATGATGCAGGAAGAGCCTCCCTCTGGGGGCTGCTTATGTTCTTCCTGTTTTCTTGGAGGTGAGTAAAGTCTCAAGGCCTTGGACCCGACTCACAGTGCCAAGGGAGGGTGCTGGCTGATGAGAGATAACCTTAAGACAACCCCTAAAAATTCCTTGACCCTGCGAGCTGACCTATGCTAAGTGCCTCGCTTGAGGGGATGAGGGGCAAGGGAGCAGCATTCTACCCTTGGTTATGAAATGCCAGCGTAGGCCTTTCTTTGCAAAGCCCCTTGCGCTCCCTGAACGACAGCCTCTGAAACAAAATACAGAGAGAGCCGCAAAGCTCTGCTTTGCCTTTTCACTGTTTCTTTGTTTTGCTTTGGTTCCGAGCTGCATACCTGCCACCCAAGCAAAGCTTATTCTTGGAGATGGAGTTCAAGCCCACGCTGAATCTTACCTTTTGTTCCAACCCCGCTCTTGTTTTACCTTCCGTGTGTTTCGGTGGAAACCAATAGCTATTGCTTCTCATTAAAGCCAGTCAGGGGGGGAAAAAATCCGTAACCAGGTCCCACTGATTCATCAGCCTAATTATACCCATTCACCGCTCCTTTCATGGGGAGATGAGAATTCCATCTCTTGAAGACACACGCTACCCCAGATACATCTGCTTCCTGGCTCCTTCTGGCTCTTTTTTATCTTAGTCAGTGAAAAGTACCCAGTGGCCCAGGAAGCACAAACTCAGCAAAATCCAGAAAGAAGAGCTCTGTTGAGCTAGTGAGAAGGGGTCCGGCCAAGGAGAAAAGCATTTAGAGCCAGGTATCATGAGATGGTGGGGGTGAACGGATGGAAAAAGATCTTATCTTTCGAGAGATCTAGAGAAAGCATTTGGCATTCCTGCCCTAAAGACAGCCCTTGCGTGCCATTGGCATTGGCAGAGCAAAAATAAAGAAACAGAAGAAGAGAAAGTGAACTCCCTGTCGGGGTAGAGGCTGGCCAAAGGAGTGTGGGGCACCAGGTCGGAGTGGCAGCATTAAGCCTGGCAGGGCTCAGATTATGATGGTTAATGAGTGGATTTAAGGCTCAGGCCAAGCAGTGGTCGGGTAACAATTTCATTCTCCAAAAACACCAAACCTTGGGCACTAAGAGGGCTGGTCACTCGTTTCCTGGATCACGGAAGCAAATTCCCCTCAGTTCAGGGTCTAACGCTGCTGTAAACTTAACTTTACTCTCAAAGGAAAGCAGAGGAACTCGGCTCCTGACTACAAAGGTTGCAGCCGTTGCTTCTCACTGAGGCAGTTCCTTGGTGCGGGAGCAGTGGTTTCCCTTGAGTTCACAGGAAATTCCTTGCCATGGTCACCTGTATCTGTGGGAACACGCAGTCCACCTAAAGGGCCAAAGTCTTACATTTAAGGCATGGATTTGAGTTCTTCCAAGTTCTTTCTGCTCTTTGGTGTGCCAGAGGAAGTTGACAGGGAGGGACAAGGTTATTTAAGACCGAGGTTGCGAAATTAGTTTGAATAGCGATGTCAATAAATCTCACAGGAAAGCTTTTCTCCTGATGGCCCCGCTGCCAATGTTTCCTGAGCCAATCTGCTTCCAGTTTCACTTTGGCGCTTTCTTGCATGCCTCACGTGATATAAAAAAAAGGAGGGGGGGAATCTCTTCTAGCCTGCTTCAAGTTCATTTCACACATTCTCGATTTACTTTGCGATGAAGAACACCAGATGTGGTTCACAGATAAATCATCTTTCACGCAAAGATCCAGGGCTTCTGAAATCACAGTGATCCTGGCAAACTATGTTCTAACAGCTAGAGGCCATGTCTCAAGATCTAGAAACATGCGGATTTTCCCAGGTCTTTCCAAGGGGAGTCATTCGAAATCAATTTTAAGGGATTATCAGAAAGAAAGAAAAAAAAAGTAATTTCTGCTCTTTGGAATTGCGAAATAGCAAGTAACTAGATACGACAAACCTCAACCATAACGTACAGTGAAATCTCCTGAACAGTGGCCGTCTCTGCGCCAGAGAGTCATAAAGTACTTGTCTCCCTAGCAGAAAAACTCCAGGCCAGGATGCTCATGGTTCCTTCCTCTAGCCCTGGGCTAATTCGAGACTAAAAAGATGGACTTTTCCATCCAGCCCTTTGTTCTCTGATATGGCTAGCTCATAACTTACATGTTCTATATTTAGCTTGGTGGCTTTATGATCACATTCAGAAAACAAGCACAGATTCCAAGAAACACAAATAAACAATAGAGCACCCTGTCCCGCACAAGGAGGGGTGTTCGCCTGGCGGCAGTCCCCAGGCTGACCCAGCACCGGCACCTTTCCCCGCCCGAGNAGTGGGTGGGTAGGGGAACAGAGGTGGGGGGAGGGGTATGGGAAACTTTCGGGATAGCATTTGAAATGTAAATAAAGAAAATAATAATAATAAAAAAAAAACAAAAAAAAAACAATAGAGCAGTTGCAAAATAGCTCAACTGTCAAGTAAATATTAAATAAAGGGTGCATCTAAAAATCGGTCTTCCTGGCCCTGTGTGCAGTGTGCTCAGGGCTGGGGTCTATGACAAACTGTGCCTAACAAATCATTGAAGCGCTCTCAGGACTATGAGAACGCCATGCTGATAGTAAATCTGAAAGATAAAAAAAATCATATTTCCCCCTGGCTGCAGAAGACAATGAACTCTAACAAGTAGCTGTGGAGATGCAAATTCAATATTTCACAAGACTCACAAACACAGCTATGTATTATGCTAGTGGAGACAGACCCTTCGTCTAGACAAAATGCAAAAATCTCATGTTCGGTAAACGTGTATAATTAGGGAAAAAAGAAAAACAGCTAATCGTTAGCATTACATGCACATCTGCATCTAAAAATCTCATTGCTGTTGTTGTTGTTGTTGTTGTTGTTATCTGTAGTTGAAAGTTGGGGCTCACACCCCTGGTTTTGAAATTTCACCTCTTCAGTATTCAAAAGGAGCGTTGGCATTTCTGTAATGAAGAGCAAGCATACCCAAACCCTTCTCTGAAGTTTTCTTTCTACAGAGCCACATGCCAGGCTTGAAATTGTCAAGAGCAGGTCTTATACAAACAAGCAGACACTGTCTGGGGACAAAATTGAAAGGACTCTGATGCTTTTATTAATTTATTTGATTTACTTCTGGTTTCCCTTACCCAATCTTATTTATGTCAAAGCAAGTTGAACCAGAATTCATTATGTAGTGAAATGCAATTTGAACACTTTTCATTGGCACACAGTGATTCAATCACTTCTGTCCATGAGCCCTATTATCTCCTCTTACAGCAATTCCTCACAGATGAAACCACAGTGGAGGAAATTTGCAAAGAAAGTGAAGAATTTACTGGGAGGGAAGAACAATGATGTTGGTAACGTTTTACCCTGTGATGGAACCACACAACAACGGCCATTCTGACCGTCTGCGGTCACCAACTAGCATGCTTTCCCTGTGGAAAACCAGCCGTGTCAGTGATCTTGACTCTTCTTCTCTCTTCTTCTTTTTTAAAATTGTGGCTGCCAATTTTAATCATCTTGATTTAGAAACAGGTGACATAGGGAACTTGCCTGACCATCTCTGCCTTTTTACCAGGGTGTGGGCATCACAGGGTCTTCCTGGCCATCTTCAGATCCTTCTCCCCTTCAAGACTGGTTTTAGAAATTACTACACTTCAGTAACTTCAAAAAGTGTCACATGGAAAAAATAAACATGGGTCTTTGTCTTGGCTGTTGTTTCTGGATCCTTTTCTCAAGTCAATTGTATTGTTAGTGTACAGAGGGCCCTGAACTCATCAATGGATTGAGTAACCTGAGTCCTTTTTCAAGCTGATTGTTTATAAGTAAGACTCGTCTCTTCATGGGAATACTAGTGCTGTGCCTAGAGTGGCAGCCACCTCCCACTTCTTACTCCTAAGTATCATAGCCTATGATTATATTTCCTATGTGCTAAACATCACCAGTGAGATGTTTTCATACTAGGAGACCCCGAAGGAGAAGGCAGACCAAAGAGGACAGTAAAACATCAGCAAAGAAGAAGCCAGTCCAGCTAAAACATATCTGCGAACAGAAGTGTGCGCTCATCCCAGTCAGCCTTCTGCCTGAGCACTCAACCTCATGGGTGTCCACCTTCTGCAGTGTCTGTGGTTCAGAACCGAGATCCCCAGTCTCTGACCAACGTCATCAGGTTGGCAACAATGGAGATCATTTATAAACACCGGCTGGAACCGAGGATTTGGTTGTTAGAAAGAATCTCTAGGTGTGCTCAACATGCTGGGTGAAACATCAATCAAAAAAGCACAATGTTGCTTTGCTGTCACCTCATGGCCTATAGTCGCTATCATGCCTCTCTCCATCAAAGTGATATCCCAAGACCCTGGCTTTTGGTCGTTTCCCACTAGAATTTCCTAGAGTCAACTCTGCTTAGAATGCAATGACCTTTTATGGTAGGGAGAAACACTGGTGATTTAAACTATAGGCAAGACCAATTTTCAGTTAACCTACAAGGTTTTTTTTTTTTGTTGTTTTTTGTTTTTTGTTTTTTGTTTT
The DNA here is from genome assembly GCF_900095145.1 of Mus pahari. Classification (NCBI taxonomy): domain Eukaryota; kingdom Metazoa; phylum Chordata; class Mammalia; order Rodentia; family Muridae; genus Mus; species Mus pahari. The sequence continues at coordinate 61,685,361 of NC_034605.1, read as the reverse complement.
TATGCACACTGCCTCAAATCCACGATTTGTGTCATGATAAATACAAATGAAGCTTGTTTGACAGGTGTTGTGGTGGTAGCGTTCCCGGTCTAGAACTGCATTAGGAATAGATTCTATACTCACAATGACAAGGTTCAAATCATGGGCCTTCAGCCTATGAGCCTCACACCTCTGAGCAGCTTGTTTAAATTCTCTGTGACTTACTTTCTTTTCTGCAGCTAAAACAACAATAGCCATTAAGAGTAAATCAAATGAGAAAAAAAAAAGTATGAAGTACACTGTGGAGATGCTGGTATGTTTTGTGTATGTGTACATGTTTGTATTTGTGGTATATATTGACATGTGTCACACACACACACATGTTGGTGTGGAGGACAGGAGTCAACACTACATATCTCCTTCAACCCCTCTCCACCTTTCTTGAAGACAAGATCTCTCACTGAACCGATAATAGCTCACCAGTTTGTCTGGTTTAAAGGGCCAGCAAGCCTAGGGAGCCTCCTGTCTCTACCTCCCCAGTGCTGGGGTCACACATGCACACTGCAGCGGTAAGTGACCATTTCTGTAGGTGCTGAGGAACCAAACTCAGGTTCTCACGATTGAGTGACAAGCAATTTACTGAATACCTCCCTGCCTCCCTGATGCTGGGATGTTTAAACTATAATAACAAGTATTAGTTATTGTCCAGCTGACAAAATTAAATATCTGCTGACATTTAAGACTCTTAATGCTATAATGGCACAAATCTTGAAGGTACCGACCCCGAGTCGTTCAATTTTTTACCAGCTCCTAGAAAGGAACCACCTGACAAACACCAGGGGCTTTGACTGTCACTTGGAAACGTCTGAGCTTCTGCCTGGTAGCAGGCTCCCACAACCTGTCACAAAGTCCTCTCCTGTGCTCTGACATCAAGTCCGCTCAGTGACCGTTGCTTCGAGATTGCCAAGCATATCCACCCCACCTCAAAACTTTTCTCAAATTATTCTATAGTTATTCTTCACATCTTCATTGACTTGGGTTTCCTTTTAGAATCTTGTATGCATGCCCCCCTCCCCCCCACACACACACTCGGGTATTCTCCAGATGAAAGAAAGTCACACTTGGAACTTCAGCATGAAGCCTCTGGGAAATTGTTCCCTCTTATACAAAACATTCTTGAAGCCCAGTTCACAGCACTAAACAGAAGAATTGTCAGAATGCCATTGGCTTCTGAGGTGTAATAGAAAAGAAAAATAAATAAATAGGGAAAAATAGCTTTAAACTCGCTGTGAACAGGCATGGCCACAGCAGCTGTTAATAAGCAATTAAGAAGGTCTAGCCTCTGCTGCTGCTGGGATCTTAGGCTACCGGTGGCCTGAAGCCCAGGGAGGTAGAGACAGCTCACACACTCCACCCCCAACACTCCAGCAGGATGAGAAGCATAGACGGCTTCCTAGGTGCTGTCCTTCCAACGGAAGTTGTCAAAGGCCTCATCTGCTCACTGAACAGCCGACGGTTGTGGACTTACAAAACTGTCAATAAGTGTTTATTCCAATCTACATTTTCAGTATGGCCCAGTGAGCCACCGAGTTCCTGGTAAGATACAGCTTCCTGACTACACAGTCATCATCCAGCAGATGTATGACTGACTGCACACACTGAGCCTGAGCAGAACTTCCGTCCTCAGTGCCTCCCGCTCCTCGCCATCCTGCTGTTTCCTTGTGAAAGGTCCCACAGAGTCTTATTAGTTAGCGGTGTGTTTTGTTCCATCGCACCAGAAATAAAGTTTCTCCACTGGCAAAAGTAGCTAGATGCATAGGAACACATGCAGCCCCCAGCCCCGGCCAGGGTAAACTTGTTAGAGTCTCTCCGGAATCTTTCAGCACCCTCCCTCTGAAGCCTCATTTTAATCGGTCTCTGCCAGCTGCTTTGCCCTCCAGGCTGCACCACCACCAACCCAGGGGCAGCGTTAACACCGCAGCCTTGGGCTGTCCATGAGCAGAGGTCCAAGGGTCTGGGAGTCCCCAGTAAACACTATTTCTATTGTGTTTTTACTTGTCCTGCTGAGCTTTGAGCTGGAATTGAGCAACTCAGATAGCCAACTCTGGCATTTTTAAGTGATCAATAGAAATAAGAGCATATACTCTGGGTCAGAAAATAATCATTCATTTTGGCTAGCCTCAGCACCATGACTCGTCTGTTACTTCCCAAGCCCAGAAACCACTGTTGGACAACTGTCTTGGAGAAAACCCATTGCTCTAACTGTCCAAAGACAAACATAAGTAGAAGTCCCATTCCTGTGTATGTCAAGGTAGAGGTGCTCAGACTATTAACCCCTTGATGCTCTCTGGTCTTATTGAGTCCCTGGTTATACTCAGGAAATAATAGTATTTATCAGTGCCAATGCATGCTCTCGAAGAGACTCCCTAACGACGTAGGAAACAGTGAGTGCCTTTCAGTGAGCCAACCGGAGATGTGAGAAGATTAAGGCGCCGAGGGTCAGCCCACCCAAGACACTTGGAAGTGCTTCTGTCCACAGAGCATGGATGAAAAGATAGACCTAGCTCCTCCATTTGCTTGGGCTCCTGGAAAAGCCTGGTGTGGACTGGTACTGAGGGTGGTCAGCCTTCCCCCAGTATAGCTCGCCATGTCCAGCAAGCACAGAATTCTGGAAAGCTGGTTCTCAAGGTGACCTAGGGAGGGCCGCATGGTAGTTGCAAAGTCACTTGGGAAAAAGTTTTCTATGATTTTCTTTTCTTTTCTTTCCTTTTTTCAAAATTTTATTATCTATCTATCTATCTATCTATCTATCTATCTATCTATCTATCTATCTATCTAGTTTTTCAAGACAGGGTTTCTCTGTGTAGCTCTGGCTGTCCTGGAACTCACTCTGTAGACCAGGCTGGCCTCGAACTCAGAAATCTGCCTGCCTCTGCCTCCCAAGTGCTGGGATTAAAGGCGTGCGCCACCACGCCCGGCTCTTTTCTTTTTTAAGGAGGAAAAAACATGGCAAAAATTTCAGATTGGGTTTCACACAAAACTAAAAAAAGAAGGGGAAAATTACATGATTTTAATTAGCAAAAAGCAGGACTAAGAACTCACTATTTGTGATACTCCAGGACTTCTGGTAAAGACCCTCATGTAGTGCTTCTCAATCTGTGTGTTGGTAAGGATACCCCTTCCACAGGGGACACCTAAGGCTGTCAGAAAGCACAGGTATTTACGTTAGGATTCATGAGAGTAGTCAAATTATAGTTCTGAAGTAGCAATGAGAATAACACTATGGTTGGGGTCACCACAACATGAGGAGCTGTACTAAAGGGCCGTAGCACTGGAAAGGTTGAGAACCACTGCTCTGGTGGACAGAGCCATCCCCGCTGGCGGGAAGATTGTGCCCACCCTTTCACAACAGCTCCTCAGGCTGGCCTACTAACCACACCCTTTCCTGCTGCATCAAGTGGATTGCCTGCCAAGAATGCACTGTCAGCTGAAGGCCTTCTTGTGTGGAGGTGAGTGGCTTCCTGTATGTCTCTATAAGCTCACACACTGCACTTCCTCTGGCAGAGTTAGAAACTTCGAGGATTTAATTTTCCACAGGACAGGCAAAGCCAGAAAGAGTCTGACTTCCTGGAGTCCCTGTATATGAGGAATATTACTTCAGACCATTTCCACCCACTAATCTATCTGAGCTTTGGTGTTCTCATTTGTTATACAGATGAAAAGATCTATCTGGAGGCATGGCGTGATTTTTTTTTTTATGTGAAAATATGACCTACAGAGCCTAGGAGGGGAAAGGCAGGTATAAGTTAGATACAGGAGGTTTGAAAGCAGCAAATACGAACATTACGGAAGAGCTCATGGGCTGAAGGGGCAGCAGGATGAGTGGAGAAAAACCTAAGGCCAAAAGTGCCTCCTTAAACTGGCAAGTGTAACGCTGAATGTGAGTCTCCAGAGGTAAGGCAACAAAACAAGGTGTGGCAGATCTTAGAAAGTCCCACTTGCCGGGCGTGGTGGCACATGCCTTTAGTCCCAGCACTCGGGAGGCAGAGGCAGGCGGATTTCTGAGTTCGAGGCCAGCCTGGTCTACAAAGTGAGTTCCAGGACAGCCAGGGCTACACAGAGAAACCCTGTCTCAAAAAAACAAAAAAAAAAAAAAAAAAAAAAAAAAAGAAAGAAAGAAAGAAAGAAAGAAAGAAAGAAAGAAAGAAAGAAAGAAAGAAAGAAAGAAAGAAAAAAGAAAGTCCCACTTACTGTCTTACCCAATCCCTTACACAAATTATCCCCAAATTTAATGGAAAGTTCTAACCTAACTTCCCAGTTTTTAATCCTTTGCAAAAGCCTCTTTCTTCTCTTTCTCTCTCTCTCTCTCTCTCCTCTCTCTCTCTGTCTTCTCTTCTCTGTCTGTCTGTCTCTGCCCCCCCCTCTCTCCTCTCACTCTCTGCTCTCTTCTCTCTCTGTCTCTGTCTCTATCTCTTTCTTCCTCCCTCTTTCCTTCCATCTCCCCTCTCTCCTGCCTCTGTGTATGTGCCTGTTTCTGTCTCACTGAGGAAGGTCACATTTTTTTTTTTAAAAAAATACAATGAGATAAGCACGCATGTCCACAGACTCCTCAGCACACATCAGAAGATGGGTCATGGGGCAGATGCTAACACTGGCTGAGCAAAGGCACGTTAGGGACTCTGCTTCGAGGGCTGAGTAAAGGTAGTGAGTGTGGAGGAACAGTTAGACCGGAAACACAGGAAAGGAGAGAAGACCTAGGGACAATCGGCTGAGCTGCTTCTGTATACAACACAGAGCTTTCCAGCAGGCAGAGGTTTACATACGATCCGGGGCCACCGAGGAAGTGAGATCCTCACATAGAGAATTCAAGAACACCGAAACCTCTCCAGTCATCAAAGTGAGTGGCTGCTTAGTGCAGGATTAACATACAAGTGAAAGCAAGTGTCCGGCACGAACACAACCTGACATTTCCTGGAAGGCAGGGTCTGACCCTGATCCATAGGGACACATCTCCCTCCTGTCCCCAACCCCATGGATGCCCTCAGTTAAGATTCTGATATTTGTATCCCAGACTTTTTCTTTTACAGCTTGTCTTTTAAATGTGGTGTGGGAATGTTATTTCTTGAGTGCTGAGATTTCGGCATCCCTCTGAACTCCATGCTTCAGGTGGTAGTCTCCCCCCCTTCACCTCCCCCCAAACCTCCACCCCACTCCCGCGCCCCTTGGGCTGGCTCTATCTAAAGAAAGGTGGGGGAAAATGCAAGCAATCTAAAGGGGCTATGTGGGACACCTGTCACCCATGGAGACAACTCTTAGGGGACTTTATGGGGTGTTTCCAGGAATTCCAACAGTAAATTATACCCTCAAGTCTCTAAGAAATGTGACAAAACCAGAGCTGGAGGCCAGACATCCGACACGCTTGTCTTTATTAGAATATGCATTTGGCTCTGAATGATCAACGTTACAGTTCCAGTAAAGCAGTTCTCATTAGCATAAGCAAGCCAATACAGGAAAATATTGCAAGTCCCACCAACCACACATCCGTGTAGACCAGCACAGGAGTTTCTCAGAGGAAGACAGTACACATGTTTTGAGTGAGCTCTGTTGCTTGAGCCATGGGAGATGGGATGAAGTCTCCCAACACTCAGCTGTGGCAACATTCAGCCTTATCCCATCCGTATCCTGTCTCACTAGAACCTGTGTAGCCCCAGAGGTGGGGACCTACACAGTGGCAGGAGTTGTTTAGGGAGTGTGGGGCTTCTTGCCTACAGCAAGGAGGCAGCATAACCCAGAGTGTGTCCTGTGGACATGAGGGTTTCATGAAGGAACGCCAACCCAACCCATACTCAACGGCCCCAAACCCTTCCTCTCCAAATGTGAATATGGCATGGGAAATAGCCTCACGAAACCTGGAAACCGACCCTGAAGCTCTTCCTCGTGGTAGGGTGAAAACTGCACAAAAGACCTCCTAGGCCACAATGTGGATTTTGCTGAAGTGGGTGAAAGCAGCTCACGCTAGGATCCTAACATGACTGACAATTTCAGTTTATCAACTGTTAGACCCAAATGTAGGTAAGATCCACTGACAAGAACTGGGGAATATAGATAGCAGACTATAGACAAACCCAAAGAAGGGAAATTCAGCAAGATGGGGACAATCTTATTTCCTTTGCCACTTGGCTGTTGTCTTCCTTCCCAGAGTTCAGGAGTTTAGAATGCTAAGACTTGGCTAGCTAGTCATCATGGACATCTTCACACCATGATTGTCTTCCTGTTTCCAAGCCAGCGCCTATCTGTGAAGGTCAGTGCACGGTGTTATGAAACAAAAAGCGTGTAAGGAAGGCTTTTGCTCTTTACTTGGCCATGGGAACACGGAAAAGCCATTTAAACAGCAGCTATTCATGGTTATTTCTACAAATATAAGAGGACGGCATTGATGGAACTAGGAACCAGAAAGAAATAAAACCATTAGCTTCATTAACCCAGGACAGAAAAACAAGGGGGGGGCTGAGAAAGTGGGGTTGTATTCAAGGAAGTAAACTTGGGGTCGAGGATTCTGAGACCTGCAGCCCAGCTGACCTAGGTACTGGGTTAGATTTTCAGTCCTGCCTGGGTACTTTTTCCTTTGCAAGTAGACTGGAGACCAATGTACTCTAAGAGTGAAGCATTGTAGTGAGAGGAAAAATCTCAGAAGTATAGATTGACTAAACATCCATTACTCTGTAGGAAAACTGTCTAGGTGGCATTTTGTAACCTCCTCTCATGAAAATATTCCCTAGTTTGAAGACTTGGGACACTGGGAATATGTGGTGCTCAGCCAAAATGCCAACATCATCTAATAACAACCTTGGGTTCTGTTTCAATGCATAGGGAAAGTCATTGGCCAAGTGAGTGTGATGGAAAGCATCCGGAAGTCCAAGCAGCCAGTCCATTAAATTTGGCTAAGTCTGAATGGACACCCCTGTCTGCCAGAGGTCCTTTCTCAACTCAGGAGTCCCAAGGAGAAGAAAAATCCATGCCCAGATACTGTAAATGTAACCAGCCTGACCTTTTAAGATCCTGTAGACCCTGGAAGGGGCCAGCTAGGTTCCTGGAGCGTTACATGGGGAACAAACCATGGTGCTCCTGAGGGACAAATAGAACTGAGGGTCACAAATCACCTTGTGTTGACCCTGAACTCCTTGTCTGCCTTGTCAGAACAAGAGAGCTTCTTGTCTACAGGATTTCCCAGCCCACTGCACAGGGCTCGTATCTTCTTGATACTCAGCATATGAAAGAGTAGCCTTCCCTGAACTTAAGACCCCCCCCTCCATCAGACGTAATATGTCTGCCATGCCTAGCTCCTAGTTCTACATCAACCTCTCTGCACTGCAAGCAAGTTAGAAGTAGTAAGTAGGCTGGCAGTATTACAGACAGATCCTTCCTCCATACTTGCTGTCAGCCCACTCTATAGACATGTTAACAATGCCCACACTGAATACAGGGCAGGGGCACACTAAGCTCAGGGCTACAGTAAGCTCGATAGCGATAGGCTGCTCACAAGACCAGACATCCCCAAGCCTGACTGTGTCAGCGACAGCAGCTATATCTGATAGGATTATAGGTGGCTAAAATGTCACCTTTGTTCCTTGTGTCTTTCAAGTTTTCTACTATATTATTTATGCTATACTTTTTATCTTTAATTCAAATTATCTTATTTTAGGGCACTTAATGGCAATTGGTGTGATTAAGATTATAATTCTGTCTTACTAGAAAAAAATTCATCAGGTTTATACCAACTAGTGTGACCAGCTCTCTGTGGCTTGCCTGAGACTCTCCCAATTTAAAATTGAACTTTGTCACACTGAAGGGGAACTGCAGCAGCCCTGAGCCAGCCAGGACAGGCCGTCACCCTAATACTTAGATTCCTCTTTGCTTTCTTATGTATACCATCTTCTAATCCTTCCTTCCACACAGGAGGCCAAGAGCTTACACCCAACAAAACATAGAGCATTCCCCAGCAATAGATGCAGCCACAGAGAACAGATATTACTAAGTATCGCTTTGGGCTGCTACCTTGGCTCCAATGTGTTCTCCAAATTAAAGACAAACTGCCCAGGTACTCATGGTGATCTGAGTGCTCAGAGAAGTACTGTCTCCCCTAGCTTTTCTTGTCTGCGGGATACTGCAAAGTCACCTCTATAGGAAAGAAGTTATGACTACCAAAAGCAAAACCAAAGGAATCAACAAAAGCAGTACCGCAATGTCATGGAGCTCGAAGGTTGACAGTTCACCAACCAAGAATTGGGGTGGAGTCCCAGTCTAACAAGTGATCCTAAAAGCAGCCCACCCATAGGGCCACTTCTAAGCTGGAAGAATCAGTAATTCAGAGACAACCGTGTCTCACAATGAGAAAGCCTAGGCTTTTGGGACAGTTCCTAAAGCACTGAGCCTTACAACCTTCAACTCTGTTGCCTTCTACTGGAGGAACACTCAACTGTCCAGAGATTCTGGGTGACGTGTGCTTCTTAGCAACACGAGGCAGGCTGCTGGTTTACATTTGTGTTTGCTGTGATGGTTCTGGTCCACAGTCTGCTGGCACATTCGAGAAATGAAGCTCAGCTAGGCTCGTGATGCTAATGCAACTGCTCCAGCCAGGCTCCGTCTCGTTGAACCAATTGTATCCGTACCCTCCATACACTGGGACACCCCAGATCATCACTGGTGAATTGGAAGCTTCAGACTGACTCTGCTGATGTGCTTGGGTGCGCATGTGATTATCTTGGTGGGCGGAGGATGCTGGAGTAGAAGCATGGCCTCTCAGCCTGCATCCATAATCATGGCTGGTTTTGCTTCTCAGCTCTCAAGTACAGCATTGGGGTGCTTTCTGCAGGAGGACTAAGTATCCTAAGATGGGTGCTATTACTTTCTCTCTCATTTTTTTAAATAAAAATATCACCCAGTGAAAAGCCAAGAATGCGATTTTACTTAGCTATGAATGTGCTTCAAAGTGCTTTGCTAAGAAATCTTCATCTAGTGAAGTTTGTTACATGACTTACACTTTGTATGCAATGATGCGGCGTGTATTCATTTCCCCATTTTTCTAGGGGATGCGAGATGCTTTTTAAAGCGTTATTCCATAGTTTCTTACTGGCTTGTCTGGAGTTGAGATTGACTATGATATCGGGTTGTTGTACTTAGCAATGGGGGTCCACGGCACCAAGAACTGTATCGGGACTTACAGAATGCAGCAGTGTGCCATGGTGGCCTCCACAGGATGAGTTGTCCACGCAGTGTGCAATAAACAAAGCAACTTCTAAGCATCCCGAAGAACTATTCTTTCTATCCTAGCCTTGTGCTGGGTAGAATAGACTTAGCTTCTGTGTGAAGTGTAGGCTGCAGCCTTCCAGGGCACACAACCCAACAAAGCAGTTTTTTCCTGGCCAATTAAGTGCTTTAATAAATGAAAAAAATTTTAAAGTTAAAACAAATAACAAATCAAGGTAAAAGAACTCTAAACCAATAGTGTCTACTGCTCTACCCTGGCCCTGACACTGAGATGGACCTCAGTCACGTGACTGCACTGGAGTCTGACCTCAGTCATGTGACAGCACTGGAGTGTGACATGGCCTGGTGCAGCTCCCTGATGTTCTGAGTTTCTAGAGTCCTAAATGGAATGCAGAACCTTTGCTCGTGTATGCTCCAAGCAGCTTCTCAAATGTGTTGAAAACCCCTGTCGTTTTGCGAAAGCTCTCACTGGCCTTTGTTGGGAGAAGAGTGACAGAGTGGACATTATAGTTAAGGAGAATAGGACATGGACTCTGTGACGTTTTCAACGCCTGCTCAAATGTCCCCTCTCTTCAGAACATGAGCTTTCCTGCACCGTGGCTGGCCAGTGTGCCTGTGCCTACCTATGCAGTTGTCTAGTAAGCTTCTGATCAGTGGGGGAAACACACAGCTATACCTGAAGAAACACGGGACCACACTGCGAGAGGCAATAAATGTCCATTTCATTGAAAGTAAAGTCAACCTTCAAAGAAAATGTAAAACAACTTTAAAATTCTTGCTATGCATCTGCCTCTAAGAGTGGTTAGCCATAGGTGTGTGCAGAGGACATGCTCTTCAAGACAAAGATATGAGGGTGTGTCTTAGAGACAACCCCACTTACATTTAGGCACAGGGTTTAGAACCCAAGAATAATTACAAGGCTGTTGTGGAAAGAAACACGATTTGGGGAACAACAGTAAGTCTACGGATGAAACACCACCCCACCCACCAACTCAAGACACAGTTTGGGAGTTTCGCTGGTTAATAGGATTTGTTTCTGCTTTTCAGCTCAGAAGGTGTGCTCCCATCACACCCTGTCAAAATCCCTCTCAACAGGCAAGGCAAGGAGAAGATAACACAGCTGCCCTGGAGCCAAGTCTGTAAGTCCTACTGGTCAACCACCCCATGCTGTCAGACACTGTGATTTTCAGACACATCTACACAGGCTAGTTGAATAAAGACCAACTCCAGACTTGATGTTACTGAGCTCCTCAGCTCCATCTTGCCATCCTGATTGATCGAGGAGATGGTCTATAGTTTAAGGGACACAGCACTTTGAGGGCTTAGTCATTACAGCACTCTGTTTTGTCCTGGGAAGGCAACTTCTTGCTTGGCTAGTTATGGAAGCTAAGGAGTGACTTCCAGATGCTGTCTGGCCAGAATTTGCAGATAACCATAGAACTCTTCTCCTCCATCAGCCTTGGATTTAGCCTCCTTTGGTTCCTGCAGTGACACAGGAGCCTCCAAATACCAAATTATTATCAGGCGGTCTTGGGGGAACCTCTGGGCCCTGCAATAAAGTAGACAGACTTTCTATTGGAAAGTGCTCAGGAGCAATTCAGCTCTGTTCACATTGCTCTAAGAATCTTGCAAACCATCTCTGGACTTGGTAAATGAAAATTACCACACAGCTCCTGATAGCTCAAAAGTATGTCTCAGGGCATGGTTGCTCATTGCTCCTCATCGTAGCAATCATATGCATGATTTAAAGAACCCTAATCTGATGATGGTCGCTTGTTGTTGTTCACTGTTTAGAGCAAAGCTACATGAGGACTGAAGCTCTATCACTTTGGCAGAGCCATTTCCAAGCGTTGTCTACCAAATGAGGTGTTTACAGCAGGGGCCTTAAGGCCCAACTTGGAGGGGCACTAGCAGTCACATCTGACTCATGCTAAGGAATTCTTACCTGCCCTGCTTAGCCTTTGAAATCTTGAACAATTCAAATATATAAATAAATAAATTGCAATCTCAGGGAAAATTGGAGCATTTGGTCACACCAGACCCATGCCCCAGTACAGACTTTATTAATTCATATTATTTTTCCATGACACCCCATTCTTCCTATTGACTCACCAGATTCCCGAAAATCTAGATCTAATCTGGACCTTCCTGTAGCACAGCCTATCTCAATGCTCATCACACTGTTTTAGATCATGTGATAATTCAACTCAGCCTCCCTAGTGAGTGTCACTGCAGTCAGGGAGTGAGCCATCACTTCCACCAACACTCTAGTTCCTACACCATAGGAGTACTACACATTATCAGTGGATACTTAATGTATTGGAATGCACCATCTAGAATGTACTCTTACACTTGAATGAAAGGAAGCAGATTTCTCTCTTGGTGATATAAAACGTGGAGTCTACACTCAACATCTTTGGCCACAGCATTCAGCTTCAGGAAAGATCAGTGGTCATAATAGTGTTTGGGCCAAGCCTGTGATGGATTCAGACAATGGTGGTGATACACAGTGTAGTGAGATTTGCCTGAAGAGCATGAGGAAAAGGCTAAGCCATCTTCAGAACCTTTGTAATAATTCTTTTGTCATCATCAAAGCATCTTTTGGGAAGAGTCCTCCTTGAGAGGTTATTAGAAGTTGGTTCATTTAGGATAGTCAATAAAAATCACCTATCTGAAACGAATCTCTCAGAACTTCATGGACCGAAAGTGAGATATACTGCTACATGTGCAGTCCCTGTGAGTGAGATATACTGCTACATGTGCAGTCCCTGTGAGTGAGATATACTGCTACATGTGCAGTNGAGTGAGATATACTGCTACATGTGCAGTCCCTGTGAGTGAGATATACTGCTACATGTGCAGTCCCTGTGAGTGAGATATACTGCTACATGTGCAGCCTCTGTGAGTGAGAGATACTGCTACATGTGCAGTCTCTGTGAGTGAGCTTTGAAATGGCTTAATTGGGATGATTGTGTCTTGTTTAGTCAAAGAAGATTTCATAGATCTTATTTTCCTTTTTTTTGGGGGGGGGGGGTTTTCGAGACAGGGTTTCTCTGTATAGCCTGGCTGTCCTGGAACTCACTCTGTAGACCAGGCTGACCTCAAACTCAGAAATCCACCTGCCTCTGCCTCCCAAGAGATCTTATTTTTCTAAGTTAAGTTGCCTAATACTTTGTTAAAAGTATATCTAATAACAAACAGTGTGTACACACATTTGGTAGAAATAAAACCAATAAAAAAGGACTGTGTAGAATTTTTGTTACAAATCCACTGGTAACTAATACTTCAGCAATAGATAGCCACATCTGGTCAGCATCTGGTTGATGTCAGAAACCCACTATGTCCTTGCTAGGTTAAGGGTACCAAGTAAAGTCACTGCTTTCCCAGAGCTAAAGTTGAACTTAAGCAAGACTGCAGAGACGCTCAGTCAAATGTGGCCATACTCAGACACAGCACAGGACAACACAGGTAGTGAACAGACTGGAATGAGGCATGTCGTGAAAACAGGGTGGGACAGGGTAAATTCTCCTTTGTTCCCATTCCTTTGATAGAGTATCCATGGAAGATCTGTAAGTTTTTAGAACTGTTTTCAAAAATCATCAAAGACAATGTCTGGAAAATAGATAAGATGTGTCTGCGAGTACTAAGCCTGGAAGGATTTTTGGGTAGAGGGCTCAGTGAGACATTGTAAAGGGGACGCCAGAGAGACTTGGTGCTGCAGGGCCCAGGCCAGAGGCTGGAAGCTGAGGAGAAGTTACCCCTTCCATGTGTGGGTGGGACATCATCACTAAGCCACGTAACCAAAAGACCTCCAAAAATAACCAAAACATCTTCCAAAATCCCCATGGCTTCTCGATTGAAAAGATGGCTCTTGCAAACTTCCTCTTGGGACTCTGAGGGAAGACTTCCAGTGGGGTCACAAACTCTGTGGCCACCCACCCACTTCTTCTGCATAATTATCTTCCGGTGAATAAAGGAAGCTTTCTTTTCAAAAAATTACTTCTTTTATCTTTTGAGATTATAACATAATTTACAATTTTCCCCATTTCCTTTCCTCCCTAGAAACTGTCCCAAATACCCAGTCCTTGCTCTTTCAAATTCACAGCCTCTTTTTTCATTAATTGTTGTTATGTATAATTTGTTACATATATACAGATCATAATATATATATATGTCTGTGTGTATATAGATAGATGGTAGATAGATAGATAATCTATAGATCCATAGATACATGGATAAATATAGACAGACAGACAGACATAAAGGTAGATAGGTGATCCATAAATACATAGATAGATATAGACAGACAAATAACAGAGATATATTCTTAAATATATACAACCTGCAATCTATGTGTTATTGTATTGCGTTTTCAAGGCTGGTCCCTGGGCATTGGATAATCAATTCATATACTCCCTCCCCCGCAGCGAAGACTGCTTCTTCCACTTTCAGCCGTCCTTAGCTGTCTGTGGTTCTTGGTGTAAAGCTATGCCCTTTGTTCTTGCCTCTGTCCATATTAATGTGTCTATTGTTTTTGCTTATTTGTTCTTATTGGACACTTTGGAGCAACAGTCTCTGCCTGATGACACAGCCTAACTTCTCCTCCACTGAGAAGGAAAGCAAACTTTATATTGGTTTTAGTCAACTCCACTCTCTAGCCTTGGGCTGATACAAGTACCACACAGCCTACTCTTCCTGGAGAAGGTGGTGTCAGATAAGATACTCCTAAGGGAAAGACCCCAGATTCTCTCACAGCCGTATCTTGCTTTTTCTCCGTATTTGACTGCCATTTGAGATGTCTGCTAGGCAGGCATCTCGAGTATCCCTGACAATGCCAAACTCTAAGAAGAATGCCTAAGCAGTATCCCCTCTTCCGTTGACTGCACCATAGCTATTAGAATTAAGAACACAATGAATGTGAACCACACTTAATGTTCAAGGAGTAGACTAGTCTTTAAGCATCCTTGTATATGTCTCATGTCATATAACAAACTCAGGTAAAATCGTTGGTGGGGCCTGGTCTCTCATGTCACAAACTTATAATACTGTTATCTCTGATACTTGGTTCCATCTCCAATCTTTTTTTTTTTTTTAAGATTTATTTATTATATGTAAGTACACTGTAGCTGTCTTCAGACACTCCTGAAGAGGGTGCCAGATCTCGTTACGGATGGTTGTGAGCCACCATGTGGTTGCTGGGATTTGAACTCAAGACGGGTGCTCTTACCTGCTGAGCCATCTCACCAGCCCCTCCATCTCCAATCTTAAACATGCCTTGAGATAAATGTAAGTGAATAGAAGGAAGAGATAGCTGTTTCTTATGTACAGAGATATGTCGTTGCTAAGGCCTCTCCTCGAATGAGTTTTCAGCCAAGAATCAGTCTTTAAACCTAACGTTATCATTGTCCTCCTTAACCTCCGAGAGAGTGCAGTGGAGCAGAACATAGGCAGGATATGGAGGAGTGGCTAGACAGAGGACAACCACCTCATCTATGCCAGAGAGCCCCTGGATTAAGACCACCTGATGTCCTAACCCCAAGACCTCTTATTCATATGAGAGAAGTCCTGTGTCCCAATGAAGAAAGCCTGTGTGTTCACTGTGCTTTAAATTTTCTGCTGCTCTTAAGGTCTTGCTCCATGTTTTATATCTGGTCAGTGACTCAGAAGATAGGAGAATGGGCCCAGCGTTGCCAGTAAAGGCTGCTGGGTTAACATAATTATTAGAAGTAAAAGCCATTCTCCTTCTTATATTCAACTCACACTACTTGATGTAACTGTTGTGACATCACAGGGCCCCATGATGCTAGAAATTAGGACTGAGAAAAGTACACAGAACTACCCCCCAAATCAATACCACCTGTACGAAACACAGAGCCTTCCTGGCTGCCTAGAATGTGTGCTTTAATTGCCTTCAATAAGCCAGATTTATATTACATCAATTGCCTGTCAACTGTAAACGATGTGTGTGCATTTCTAACGACACTTCTGCTTTCTGTCTTCATCCTTCTCTAGATAAGAATGCTTGATTACAACTTCATGTTGACAAATGATTGTGCAAAACGGATTCCAAGAGCAGTCCATATCTACTCCAGTTCCCAGCCCAGCAGGAGACAGACCCTGAGAATTCCCCTAAGTGACAAATGAAAGAATCTAGCCTAGAGGCCAAAGAGTGCACAGATCCTCAAAGATTTCACTGCCCTCAGCCCCCGGCCAGTCTAGTCAGAGACTCCGATAAACATAACCATTGAAACAACTATGCAGCAAATGGATTGATAAGTATAAACAGCTGCACTTACATGTGTCTGGCTTGAGCTGACTGTTGGTGATGCCAAAGTACTGGGGGTTTTCAATAACAGGAATCTTGGTCATTCCAATAATGACAGCATCAGGACCGCCCTCCGAAGAAGATGGAGTGTTACTCCCATTGGAGATGTGGTGGAGGGGGCTGGCAGAGTCATCGTCATTGCTGATGACTGAAGCTGGGCCTGGAGGTGGAAGAAACATAGACAGTCTGTAATTTAATGGCTTCGGTTGAACTGAAATTCATATACTGAAATTCCAAATGTGCAATTTCACTGAGCTTTGGTATGTTCACGGTGTTTCAATTATTACTACAATCTAATTTTACGATATTTCCCATGCCCCGGTTAGTATTTATCTCACATTTCCCTTACTCCCAGTCCCAGACATGCACAAAAATTTGCTTTCCTACTCTGAGTTAACAAATCTTGGCATTCCACACAAGTGCAGCCAATCTAATTCATGACTATCACTTGGCATCCTGTTTAAAAGGTTAATTCTCTCTCTCTCTCTCTCTCTCTCTCTCTCTCTCTCTCTCTCTCTCTCTCTCTCTCTCTCTCTCTCTGCCATTTGTCACTACTTCCTTTTCATTGTTGAATGATCCTAAAGTGTACAGACATGGCACGAACCAACCACTTATCTGATCCTCTGCCCGGTGAAGGGCTTGGGACTCATTGACTTATAAGAATTTTGCAGCTGTGAACACACATGTACACATTTGTTGTGGTGACACTCGCTTCCATTGCTCTTGTGCGAGACTGGTAAATCCTAGGAAAGACATGTTGAGGGTCTGCCAAGCACAATGTTGTCAGTCAATCACCAGCAACACATGAGGGTTCCAATTTCCTCATTTCCATTTTCTGAAACTGCACCTGCAGTGACAGAACCCAGGGCCCTAGGTTATTATGCACACCTTAAGACTGAACTCCTGACTCAAACCCAGGACACCTGTTTCTCCAGGAACTGAAAGTGATGTTGCAAATGTGGAGATCTGAGTTCCCAAACCTCACACATTCACTCACCTTCTTTGTGCCTCTGCATCTGCTCACAGTTGGTGGCTTGACTGAGCTAGAGAGTACCCAGTTGTTATTATTAGGGACTGGGGTGCGATTAACTATAAAAATGCACTACAGACTTAAAAATGCTTTACATACATAGTGGATAGAGACCTTGGCATTATTGAGTTCCCATTATATTATAGAAATAGCTCAGTCTTTTTCACACAAGAGCATTTTAATCCAGTTCCTCAGATCCACGCCCCTGTATTCACCTCACTACCTTTTGTCCAACCAATATGTCTACTGATGACTCAAGTCAACCAAAGTGGGTTCTCAAAGATGAAATAATAGGAGAAGACTCTAGAACATTGAACATCGCGTCGATAGGCACGTCACATGTGGGACCCAGATCATGGCGTGTGCATGTGAAGTGTACAAAATGAGCACACTGTTCCCAGAGAAGACAGGACAGAAAGGAGCAAGGATGGAGTAAGGCAGAGTGAGAGGGAAGAACCGAATACCCAGGCGAGTCAAATCCTCGCCAAGGAAGAGAAGTCTGTGCTGCCCTTCCAGTCAGGAGTGCGTGTTTACAACCCCCATCCCAGCATGCATCAGTACCTCCGTGTCTTCTCCACTTTCTCCTCATCCTTAATTATTTCCATGTAAAGCAATTACAAAAACAAAGGTTGTTTTGTCAGGGTCTGATACAGTCTGAATCCCTATTTAATATAATGATAATCCACCCACCGAACTCCAGGATCCATTTTCCTCCCTATGGGGACTATTATAGTTTGTAGTGATAACAATTGGACAATCCCCAGCTAGTTTGTGTCTTAAACAAAGTATGCGGGGGGGGGGGGGAGGACCTACTGCTATTACCGGTAATTTTTAAAGCAGTCTCTTAATGGGAGTGTGTTTAAGTTGTGTTTAATAATATGCTCTGGCTTAACGTTGCAAACATGCCCTCACACAGCCAACTTAGAAGCCATGCGACAGTCAAAGCCAAGGCAAGCCTGCCGGTTGGCTATGTTCATCTTGTGTCTTGCTCGGCTGTGTATGCAAACAGTGGAAGTATTGCCAAGAACAGCTGCAAGGACAAGTTCTTACTAACATCCCCAGCCATCTCTGCTCTGTGATCTGCTTTCTGACAAGCCTGGCTCACTCAGCTGGTGATGGGGGTGAAGATGCGCTCTGCGTGCGTTTCTGTACATTGTCAGTAAAGCGTTCCTGCTGCTCTCTCGCCAGGTCCCCAGAGCAGCTGGTTCCTTCTGTAAGGTTACCAGCTACCAAAGCTTGCTACCCTCAGAACTCCCATGGGAGGTTCAGTCAAGGCCACGTATTTCTCAAAAGATCCTAGGTTCCACCTTGACATCCCCCCCCCCCAGAGATGGAGAAGCTGTCGTCGTCAAATACTCCACATGTTGTGACAAAACTCCTTGGAGCCTCAACCATAATTAGAAACACGTTGACTTCGGTTATTCTCTGGCCCCAGTTTGACCGTGAGAATCAGAGCAGTGCTATGTGTTTTGAGTAGGAGACGATGGAGACTTCTCCAGAACCTACACACTCACCAAAGCACACCCCTCATCCCCCGATGCACTGGCTAAGCGTCGCATCCTCATATAACTTAGTGCAAAGGGATGAGAGCAGAGAACATGGTGGCCACGCACACAGAGGAGCGTGAATTCCACCCTCTGCTGCTAGAGAACGAGACAAAGTTTCAAAAGCCTTTTCACTTTGCAGAAAGTCACCGTTGACAAATGGAGTATCACAAACCTCGACAATTCGTCAGAGGAATATTAATGCAACTGCCGCTCCCTTCATTAGTGATTTTCTCCAAAGCCTGGAAGATTGATATGGCTGCCAAGGTTGTGGGAATTAAGACTGTCTTTTCTACGAACATTTTAATATAACGGAACGCAGAGCACAGCGAAGTTGGGAGGGGAGAAAAGCTCCCGATGGGGACAATGAATGTCTATATAATTTGACAGCAGCCTGTGCGTGTCTTATGATTTGTGTCTTTGTGTGTCTGTGCACGTGGCTGAGCAGGCATCACAAAGAAGGAGACAGAAGTCAGACACACATCATAGCTTGTTAGGAGAAACTCATGAGAACTTGAAAACTGTATTATAACACCAACACAAAGTTTTAAGTTGCTAGAAGTGTACACAGTTAGTGGATTTGGGGGTAGTTGGTTCTAATTACAAGGCTGATAAACAGGGGGTATAATACATGGAAATATTTTAGTTAATTTTTATTTCAATATGAAAAAATTTAAAAAGAAGTACAGAGAGACAACTTTGTCTCATCAGAGCTACATGACAGCATATCGTATATATTTGATTTTTTAGATGTCTCTAAGTCTAACCGAACATGTTTTCCAGTGATTAAAGTGGCCATGTGGGAAATAAGTTTCCTTCTCAATTCCAACAATGCCTTCGGAGGAGGGAGGGATTCCTACTCTTAAGCAACTGAAGGCATTCCCGGGCTCTCTCTTTTCTGTGGGCTGGTGCGTTGGCCCCTGCGAGCTGCTGCTCAGTCTCTAGATAGAGTAAATGTCCTGACCACCAGTTCATCTTCCACACACAGGCCAACACGGGCCACATCCCCAGTCACCTCCCTGTGTGGTCTTCACCTTCCAGGTCACTATCCAACTGTCCTATCACTCAAAGTCCAGAGAATTCCGGAGAGCATGGACATCCGGAGCCTGTGGGTTTATTGCAATCAGCCAGCCCTAGAACTGCCTCTTCTGTCCCTGTTCCCTCTCTATGGAAACAATAAGAAAGACTCTTGCCCTCATCTCCCTGCTGCTTCTACCTCCTCGCTGATGGGGGTGGGGTGGGGTGGGGTGGGGCACTTGTCCTGCACAGCCACACAGCACAATGTCACATGCTCTCTTTTGGAAACTCTCTGTCATCAGTTCTCTTCATAGTGGTCCTGTCTCCTCAACTGTTGCCCTCAGCATACTTGATGGGTACAAAAAAAAAAAAAAAAAAAAGCCTCTGGTGGGCTGTACCTGGGACATTCTGAAGAGCAATCTACGCTGCCACTTAAGAGGAGGAAACACACTTTTGGATCTCTCTAGGCATCCTTCAGTAGTTAAAAGTGTCTTGAGAGTGTTAAGGGGGTAGCGTGGTTAGCTGTTTAGGGGAAGGATGACAGCATCACCCAGTACTGTAGAGACAGGATGGCTCTCAGCACACACATCCCTGTAACAGGACGAGCCCTGTGGACCACACTAGCAGGGGAAACTCTGTAATGTCTCTGGCTATTTCTGAAATGTGCCTGTTGGGAGCCGCCCATGATCCTGGAGCTCCAACTGGGTCTGGTGTCTACTTTCCTTCCATTTGGTACACGTTTTGCATTAGAATCTTGGTGGCTACTGGAGGATGACATTTTTCCCCCTCCAGGATTTTTCTGGATGGCCTGTCTCAGTCTGAGCTCATCCCCGGTGCCATATGTGGATCACTAGACAGACACTGCTATAGAATGTTTCACTGCACAAAGTCCCGTGTCAGGGTCAAAATGTAAAGGAAGCAGGCTTCCTTAAGTGACAGATGGTGGGACAGATAGCTCACAAATGGGTGGCTTCCTTACGTACATCCACTACTTACAAGTTTCACCTAGAGCCAATGTTACCACGAAGGGAACAGCAACCAGAAGAATCTGCCCACATGGCCACATCTTAGGAATCCAGAAAAACAATAGAAAACTATCTTTTCAAGAGGCTCACCCAACTTGCACTCTTTGTCTTTGTAGGCACAGAAAATACCAAAAGAGTGGAAATCCTGAGAGATCACACCTGACTTGCATCCTAACGACAGACCATCTGCATCCCCTCTGAGCAGCACAAGCCTTGCTTTTCAATTGTCCACACTTGCTTTGAATGCAGAGGACAGAAAGCAATCAAGCACAAATCACAGTGTCTGGATGTGGAAGTCTGTTTTTGAGGGGAAAAAAAATCATCATAAATGAACAGCTAGTTCTCCAGCTCAGAATTCTACTGTACCATAGCCAAGAGAACAAAGTTAAGAGCCAAGCTTGCCCAAGCTTGCCTGTTCAGCCAACGGTGCACTGCATGGATGTACATCTTCTCTGTGTCTTAAACCTTCAAAGCTCATCACTGCCTACAATAGAAAAAGCCCTTGACACGCCCATTGGATTAAAAGCAAGTCAGCTTCAATTGGGCAAACCTACTACACAATTTGCAAAAGTAATACCTCTTGAAATCAAAAAAACAAAAAACAAAACTGTGTCTTTTGCTTCAACCAATCAAAAACCGGAAAGACAGAAAAGAAGAGGAAGACCAATGAGGAATGAGGAAACCTGATTGGGTTCTGCGAGTCAAGGGACTGAGCCCAGTAAAGCCAGAGGGGGAGTGACCACTTACCCACACCTTGTCTTGATTTTACTTTCCCAATTCCAAACCATGAGACATCTGCAAACCACAACAAAACATAAAATAAACTTCGAAAAAGAAGTGGAAACGGGAGATAATCAGATGCCCTTAGTCAAATAACTCAGGAATGCCCCTCCCCACCAAAACAAAACAAAAAAAAAAAATGTTTCAAAGCTAAAAACCCCTGGAGAAGAAGACATCCTCTCAGACACCTAGAAGCGAGGTTTCAGATTTCTGTGTAAACATTTGTCTTTCATCCCGAGAACATGGAAGCTTGGATCAGATAAGAGGCAACAACCTGTCTTCGGAGGAAGCACATCCCACACCCGGGGTTAGGGCTCTGAGCTGTTGCTTGGCTTTCTCCTGTTCCCCCTTCAGGCAAGGGAAGAGAAATCTCCCTGCACTCTCCGTGATACCTCAGGAAGTTACAGCCCTGACTGGTTCAGGCTCAGGCTTAGCCTTTGCTTTCCCAGCATCCTGCATGCTGGGCTTGCAAGCTAAGCTGATATTTATTTACTTAGTTATCAGGATGCAGGAAAGTAACACCCGAGGGCCTTAAGGGCCTTAAGCAAGCGCTGAGCTAAGGCCTTGAAAGCGTCTCTGCTTTTTTTTTTTTTTTTTTTGACAGTTCTGAGGATCAAACCCAGGGCTTCACACAAGCTAGACAAGTGCTCTGCCACCAAACTACCTTCTCGGTCTCTAGATATTTTTTTTTTTGACTTATCTTTTTAAAAATAAAATAACAGGTGATTGCATTTTTCAAGAAGTTTCTTTTTTATTTGAGTAATTCTTCCATTACCTTTCTTCTTCAACAGAGAACCCATTAAAGGTCAACATTCCTCTCTCCCTGGCTGTACATTTCAGATTACTTCTACTCATTAATTAACAATCAGCACAGCGGCGTGGGCCCTCGTATATACCTAAGGGGCTCTTCCCCCTTTCAAACATCCTTGCAGTAAGGTAAATCCTGTTACTAGAATTGCTCCTGAGACCACAGACTCAGTCAGATGTTGTTGAGATGTATCAAGTCTCACTTTTAGCAACAATGTGTGAGTGAGGTGTCTATAGTTGAGCTCCAGCCCAATGTGCCAGTGAGAAGTGAGTCACCCCCTACTTCCTGTCTGCCCTTGTACAGCTCCACCTTATTACCAGAGCCTTGACCGTCTGTGCCCCCCTATCTGAGGCTCTGAAATCATCATCACGATGCTTCTCACATGCACTGACTTGTGTGTCAAAAAACTCTGTAGATAAGACAAGTGTAGGAATGTCTCCCGTGCAGCCACTACAATAATCCTGGTGCCCGCCTGCTCTTCAGCTGTATCTTTCCTGGATTACAAACCCCCCTGAAGTCGCTCACAAGGAGCCAGACTCCCAGAGGTCACTCCATACTATAGTGACAGAGATTGTTCAGAGAATCTGGTTTTCTTTTGTCTTTTAAAGCTGCCTTTTCCATATTCAGAGCTGCCAAAATTCACCAGATTTGGGGATGTTATTATTACTTGGGTTTTCTATTCAGTCACATACTACTAGGAGTTGTCAATCCAACTGTCAGAGCAGAAACTTCAAAGAGTGATAGCGGCAGGATTTGCCAGAAGGGGCTTTTGGTGGAAAGGGAGCCAGCCTTCCTAGAAGTATTTCCATGTGGGTGGGACTCAGAGGAGGGGAAGCCACTCCATCCCCGAGGAGAGATGAGGTTTCCGGAGATACAGTTCTGAATTCTACAGCACAGACTAGAGTAAGACAAGCACAGAGTAGAACACAGATTCTCCAAACTTTTGATGTTTCTGGACTGACAGCAGTGTTAAGGCTACTTGCATTTAATAGATGCCACACTTCAGATTTTGAACTTGGCATCTTTGCTCTAGGTCCTTACTCAGTGGAGACATTCAATGACAGGAGAAGACCAGCCAGGCTCCTACCAGCCAGGTGACCATGAACACCATCGGTGTTCCATAGAGCACTGCACTTCCAACATAGTTGAACATTAGACTTGAAACAAAACAAGAGTGTCAGCAACCTCAGGCCAGGACGACACTGGATCACTTAAAGTGTCAGCAGTCTTGGACCAGGAAGAGACTGGATCAGCTAATCTCAGACAGGATGTCTTGGCTGCAGGATAGAATCAGAATTGTGAGAGAGAAAGACGAAGAGCAAGAGACTTGCCTAGAGGTTTAAGGAGAAATGAAGGCTTGAGAAGCCATAGCCTGACCTGGTGTGGGGCAGAGAAGAGGAGACGGCAGAGTTAGGGAACCAGAGATCAACTACAAGTTAAGGGGGCCTGGGAAGGGAATTACACAGCTTCCAGCTGAAGACAGTGAGGGATTTGCTGGCACTGTCCGTATGGTCCTAAAGGAACCTAGAACAGAAACAACTTTACAGCCCTAAATGGAAGCTTCTTAGACACAAATTCCAGATAAGAAGTTGGAGCAAAATTCCCTGCTTTGGTGTCTGGGAAAAATTGACAGGGGGCTTCTTTAGTTTTTTTTTTTTTTTTTTTTTTTAGGCTCAAAGGTTTGTGTGTGTGTCCGTAGGGTCCTTGTGTGTCCAAAAGCTTGATCGCTTGAGTAAGGCTACTAAAGGGTGGTGGTACCATTAAGAGGTGGAGCCTAATGCTAGAACCTGGGGTCTTTCATGAGAGTGCCCTTCAGAACTGTGGGGAGGTTGACTTGATACCAAAGGGTGAGCAGTTTTGTTCAGACATGACCTCTTGATGGGCTATGCTGTTCAATGCCCACCCACAGGCCACTGAAAACAGAGCCATGCAAAGGTGACTGGAGATGTCACGGGCATACTCTATGAGTCACAGTCAACCTGTTCTAAACAGACCACTCAGGGATTTTGTTATGGAGACAGAAAGCTGAGTAATGGAAGCATAGGGATAGCAGGGTGCTCTGGAGCTCAGAGTGATCAAATGTGCTCATCCCAGCCGTTAGGGAACTGGAGAAGGGGGGTGGGGCTGGGTGGAAATTACACAATGCTCGTTTTTCATTCACAAACACAAACGAGATGCCCAACTTCTGCTAAATCTAGGTAAGCTTGTCCCTGACTTGCTGATGTCTATGTCCCCTTAGAAGGGGCACGGTCACAACGAAGACGGGATATGAGTTCTTTATTAAATTCACTTTACATCCTGATGACTGCCCCCCCCCTGTCACCGTTCCCATAATCCCTTCCCCTGAGAATATAAGTGTTGGGGCCTCTGAGGCCAGAGAAGTGCAAGAGCTTCAGAGAGATGGAATGGCTGCCATTCTCCTAGAAGCTCTGGCCACCCAACAGCTCCTTCTTGATGGATTGAAGCCGTAATCTAAAACAAAAGCAATGTTCTCACTTTCTTGTGGTGGCTCACCCATGGGGACTGGGGCCTTTCCCGCTTGCTTTTACTTTCCGTTGTATGAGACATTTTATTCACATCAGAATGAAGGGCTCCCTCAAAGTAAAGTGGGTACAGTTACCATAAAGGCTTTGTCCCTTTTGGATTCTATTAGGAAATTAACCAGTTAAACCCTAATGATTTTGGAAAAAGCTGGCCAGAGAGTGGAAAAATAACACGTCAATACATCAGCAACAGAACAGAAATGAAAGAAACTAAAGAGCAGGAAAGATCCGTTTTCCAAACATCTCTCCAAGGAAACAGTTAGGATTTACGGAGTTGAAAGGGGAGTATTCATAACCAAAGAGCAAGTCAGAGCGAGGAGCCAGAAATGGGCAAATGGATGAAACCTGACCATCCCTGCAGATCCCAGCCACACAAGACCTCGGCATCAGCTTTCCAACGGCTCTGACCTTGAGACACCCCAGTTTCCAGAATGCCTTTTATATTTCAGAAGAATCACATTTGTATGTGGAGAGAAAATAAATCACTAGTTTACAGATCTTATAACTCCCCAGAAATTAAAATTTGTAAACGCCGTTATCTCACTATCCTTCATCCCCAGGAACAGCACATCCATTGCTGGGGGGGGGGGGACAAACTCAATATTCTGCAGCAGAACTGCTCCTCATCTCTACTTCCAGAGGCTCTGCCTTCTCCCAGAGGGCACACGAAGGAGACAGTCCAGGCTGCTTTGCCTCAGGGAGAGCACTGAATCCAGTGCAGGCATCTTGGGGACCATGAGCTGACTACATCCAAACGCAGGTCTGCTGGTCACTGGCGTGGGGGGGGGGGGGGGGGAGGTAGAGTAAAAGGTCTCCGTGCTGACAGTTCCCTTTCTGGTAGACCTGCAGTCAACTAACTAGCTGGTTTCAAATTAACTCTACTACTTCTGGTCTCAGAAGAATGTAGTTCAGGGCTAGGTTTCCACCTTGCCTTGTACTTGTGGATATGAGCATTATAAACAAAAGTCCCATCGTTGGCTAGGAAGAGGGCTTGGGTTGAGTTGAGCTGATTCTGAATGCCATGGCATAAAGAGAACTTCCTCCTCATTTCATTATTCCCACTGTTCTCTAAGGAAAACATCAGTCATCAGTTCCTAGGCTGGGAGACATGGCTCAGTGCCTACGAGAGCCACTGGCTGCTCTTTCCGAGGACCAACCTTTCATTCCCAGCTCCCACATGGCAGCTCACAAACTCCAAGATGTCATCTGATACCTTTGGTCTCCACAGAGACCTATGTACACATAGGGCACATGCATATGTGCAGGCAAAGCATCTGTACACGTAAAATTACTTTTAAAATTTCTCTGTGATAAAGACAAAGTGTTATGGTTGAAACCCTTGAAGTCAATATTTTTTCTTTTATTCCTACCCCTTAGACTATGTTTCGCAGATGCCTTTGCAGTTAGTTGTAGCTCTAGAATCCATTTCTAGCCAGTGTAAGGCCCGGCCA
The DNA here is from genome assembly GCF_900095145.1 of Mus pahari. Classification (NCBI taxonomy): domain Eukaryota; kingdom Metazoa; phylum Chordata; class Mammalia; order Rodentia; family Muridae; genus Mus; species Mus pahari. Next base: position 61,659,592 of record NC_034605.1, on the reverse strand, counting down.
CACGATCTCCACATTTGTCACCTGCCCTATGTGCCCTTCAACCTGTCCAGAATGCAGAAGATACCGGTAAACTAGGAGCTGAAGACCACATCGGGCTGTTCCAAAGAAGAACTATGTGTGGATGTGAAAGCTTAGAGCTTTTGTGGGGCAATCACACACACACACATACACACACACACACACCACACACACACACACATTGTATCCCTGTTCAAGAATCACACTATGATGTTTGATCTGTTTTCAGCTCTGAGGACTCTTTACAGCACTAAGAGCTGATCCTAACTGAGGTACATAGACAAAGAGATGTGCATGTACGAGAAGAGATAGATGTATACACATGTATCACCTCAACGCCTCCTCAGGAGTACCAAAGTACCAAAGCCTCACATTCAAAATTCTATGTCTGCTCCTATCTGCACTATTCTGGAGATGAAGCACATAGGTTTCCCTGTGTTTCAGGCGACTTCTCCAACACGCTAACAACCAGTGGCATACAGAAAGATGCCAGGAAGACAGAGATGCCCAGACAGGGCTTCTGCGCTTGCACTTGACTTAAGTCCATCCTCTGCCAGCATCTGGGCTGAGTGCTGAGACCTATCCATCTTTTCTTTTTCATTCTATCTGTGACCCTTCTGATTCAGTCTCTCTGCTCTCTCTGGTCACCTGCAGTTTCCTTCCCACAGTGCTTCTGGAATGATTATTTTTCAAGTATAAATCAATTATTTCAACCCTTTGACAGCTACCTGTAATTTTATAGGTGTCTGGTTGTCACTCCGGGGCGATGTGATTTGCCTTCCTGCCCTCCTTTTCTGAATTTCCAATGAATGAACGGAGAGGGGCCACTCCCTACTGTTTGCATTCTATTCTGGTCTACTTGTATTCAACGTTTCATACCCCACCCCTTCACTTCTGTCTGAGTCCATCCAAGCTCGGCTCCACTCACTCACTCTCTATTGTCTTGTCCATTTGGAGACTTGCATAATGGTGTAGCTGGAACCTCAGAGTCACCTGGACTCAGAGGACAGAAACTAAGACATTTCCTCCAGCTGCCAGCTGCTGTGACTGGGGGCTTCTGCACAGAGAGCCCCTGTGTGCTTGCAGCATGCTGTGGGCAGCTGCAGGTTAGTCCATCACGCTCCCAAGCATGGCACTTGAAATGCTCCCTAATCAGCATCACTGATGTTGAGCTCTGGCCTCACAGCGGGGAAGAACTGCGGATGTGATGTCGTGTTCAGGCTGAGTAGTAGCCCAAATTCAGGCACACTAACAATAATGGATAAAATTGCCTCCAGGAAATGTGTATGCAATGTTATGTGACAGAAAAATAAAATTTGTGTTTGGAACTGGGTTCCATCGCCAAGATGTCTCATTATATATGTGCAAATTACAGTGAGCATTTGGGAACATGATGATTAGCTTGTGCAGGGAGGGTGACAACTGAGAGGATGACTGGGACCCCAAGAGTCTACACTATACCATACCATACCATACCATACCATACCATACCATACCATACTACACCATACTACTCTATACCATACCATATCATACCATACTATACCATACCACTCTATACCATACCATATAATACCATACCATACCATACCATGTTATACTATACTATACCATATCATACCATACCATACTATACTATACTATACCATTCTATACCATACTATACCATATCAATCTATATCATACCATACTACACCATACCACTCTATACCATACCATACCATGTTATACTATACTATACTATACCATTCTATACCATACTATACCGTATCAATCTATACCATACCATACCATACCATACCATACTATACTATATTATACTATACCATTCAATACCATACTATACCATACCATAGCATTCTATACCATAACATACCATAGGATACTATACTATACTATACTATACCATACCATACCAAACCATACCATAGCATTCTATACCATACCATATCATACCATACTATATTATAGTATACTATACTATAATATACCATACTATACTATACTATACCATTTTATACTATACTGTACTCTACCATACCATTCTATACCATACTATACCATACCATTCTATACTATACCATACTATACTATATTATACTATACCATTCTATACCATACTATAACATACCATAGCATTCTATACTATACCATATAAAACCATATCATACCATTCTATACTATACTATACCATACCATTCTATACTATTCCATACTATACTATATTATACTATACCATTCTATATCATACTATACCATACCATAGCATTCTATACTATACTATGCCATACAAAATCATACCATACCATTCTATATGATACCATACCATACCATACTATACTATACTATACCATGCCATTCTATACCATACCATACTATACCATTTTATACTATACATACAATTCTATATCATACTATACCATTCTATACTATACTATACTATTCTCTACCATACCATTCTATACTATACTATAGATACTATATCATTCTATACTATACCACACTATACCATAGCATTCTATACCATTCTATGCCATACTATTCTATACCATATCATTCTATATCACACCATGCCATAGTATACCATTCTATACTATAATACTATTCTATACCATATCATATCATATCATATCATATCATATCATACCATACCATACCATACCATATTATACCATTCTATACTATACTATATCATACCATTCCATACTACACTATACCATACTATATTATACCATAGCATAGCATAGCATAGCATACCATACCATACCATACCATACCATACGATACCCATACTATAGGAAGCCAGCTTGTATAGTTCACTACTCTCTTCAGAGCTGCCATGCCCTTGGGAGTGATGAGCGCAGCAATGGTTTTTAATACACAATGGTATCAATTATTAAAAGTATAAGAAAAATGTCAATGCATAAATTACAAACCCAACATAAACCCACTATGCTTTGCTAACACAGTGACTTCCTAATTCACAGTGGACCTGCAAAGGGACTTGAACACAGCATAGCCTGTCATCTGAATCTGTAGGCCTTGTAACTGAGGAGTCAACCAATCTCCAGCTGAAGATAAATATATATATATATATGTGTGTGTATGTGTGTGTATAATTTGTATATATATACATACACACACACACACACACACACATATATATATATATATATACATACATATACATATATACATTCTTAATATATTTTGGTCATTATTTCTTAAACACTATAGTAAGACATGTATACAGAATTTACATTATATTAGACATTATAAGTAATCTAGAGAGACGACTTAAAGTATGTGGAGGGTTGTACTCAGGTTCAGTACAATTACAATGCCTTTTTAACATAAAAGAGATGTGAGCTCTGAGGACCTTGGTATCCGTGTGATTCTGAGCAGACCTGCATGTGTACTGAGAAGGTTCACTATTTAAGGGTGAGAGATATATGAAAGCCTGCACTTCAGGCAGTGATGTGGAATAGAGACCCTGGGCTAGATGCCAAGGAGGACTGGCTCTCTCCAGACACCACAGGAGTACCCAGCATGATCCTGAGTGAGTCTCGGGCCCCATCTTAGACTGGTTCTTCCTCCATAGAGAAAGACGTCGGGAAGTGAGTCCAACGAGCTTTGGTGTCCCATAAACATTAGAGACACACACATCAGGGATACACACCAAGAGCACTGACACTTGACCTTACATCGTTTTCCTGAGCCTGTCATCTGGGAAATGTGACGTCATGTGCAATTTAAAGAAAAAGCATCCAGGCACCGGGCCTAGAGTTTCTCTGGAAAATAGTCCTTGGGTCCTTTTAGGTCTCCTCTTAGGAGGAGAGCCTGTGCTCTGCAGAAGCAGTCTTTAAAACTGTGCTCATTAATACTTGCTGTGTGACAGGAGCTTACTAGAGATTAGATACTACTTTAATTAGGGGAACTCGATCGCATTTATTGCCACGTTAAAAAAAAAAAAAAAAAAAAAAAAAAGCTGAAACAAAAGCCTGGGAGATTTAAAGTTCAGAAGCCTCCCGCAGGAATGGATGAGATTTGTCTTGTGTGAAACACAGCAAGGTCTCCCAATCCCATATTTCAGACAACTAATTTTGAAGAAAAATGGTTGGCGCTTATTTTTCTCTACCATTCTGAACACAACAAACTATTTCAAAGGAAATTCAGCAGGGTTTACCTCTCAAGTCACCCACAATTAAGTGCTGGGTTTTTCAAATCAACTGCAAATTCCAGAAAGCTCTGCAACAAAGGCCACAATGTTCCACCCTGGTGAGTGAAAGGTGGGACCCCCTCAGCTCTGGCTCCTTATGCTCCAGGCTTGGGCTTGGATCGAGGCAGGGGCTGCCCCAGCCTAATAAAAAGGCTTGACAGACATGAGAGAGTGAACTCAAAGCTTTGCCTCTTTCCTGAGTACCCCAGTGAGAGCTCAGAGTGCTCTGAGAACACTTTCTCAGCTGCCACAGGCTCTCTAAGGGGAGGCAGGTGACATCTGTCTGCGCTCACACATTTTCCTGCTGACCCCCATTTAATGCTGGCCTCACACACGCTCCAATTCCCTTTCTCTTCAAAGCCGTGCCGGTTAGTAATTTAGAGCGAAGAACTCGCTTTAGAAGCCATGCTAGTGGCCCCTCTAAGAGAACAACAAGCCTGGCAAACAATTTATGACAAATTCCCTTGAGACTGGGTTTCCATGGAGAACCCAAACAGTGAGTCAGACCTTAGGACATGCTCAGACCAGTCCCTCTTACCTTGTTACTGAGCGAGAGCTTTCAAAGGAAGGAAGGTACCTCACAACACCGCTTTACAGTCTTGCTGGTTTGTTAATGTTTTATTGCTGAGATCATACATGTAACATAGAAATTCATTTTTTAGTCCCTCGGGATCATCACCTGTTGCTACTAATGTAGGGAACCTTAAGGGGGGCTTTCTGTGTTGTATGGGATTTTACAGGAGAGGGCTGTGCACAGTGAGGTATCTAGACACTACAAGATGTGTTCCTCGTTGATTCTAGCCAAGGCCAGGAAGTGTGTGGTAATAGCCAGGATGTAATATTATAGTTCTATACCCTTCATTTATTTGGAAGTCTTCACTGTGAAACTAAATAGACTTCTATGCACTAATAAAGCAAAAATGTTGAATAAATAGTGAGAAGTAGAAGCAAACAAAAATCTATTATTTAAAGCAAGATGCCATTGAACAGGCTGGCTATTCTACTGGGTCACTTGAGGTGGCTACCCTTGGTCAGTAAAAAAAGGCCAGACTCATGAGAGAAAAGTCACTTCTTGTTTTACCCTTGCCCATTAAATGGCCAGAGTGTTCTTTAAGGGTCATGGATTTTCTGAAAAATTATCAAAGTTATCAGGCCAGGAAGTCTCAGAGTGGGAGTAATTCTGCCTCCAGTGGAAAAAGATCATGGAGACATTTTAGATTGTTAACAGACAAGTTAACAAGCTTCGGTGTTCCATAAACATTAGAGACACACACATCAGGGACACACACCAAGAGCCGGGGTAAAGTGGAGGGCATGTGTTCTATACATCCGATGGTTTGAAGCCAGAAATGCTACATCACCACAGTGCCTAGGAGAAGTTCCTGTGGTACAGAACTCAAGATCCACAATTTCTGCCTGGACTGATACCCAAGTCTAGACCGTAAGATTTGAGATACACAGAACAGTCCACGCAGTGTAGAACTAAAATTCTAAGACGCTAACGATAACAAGATTGAGAAGCCCAGACCTAGGTTAGAGTGTAGAAAGGTTGGAATTTGTTCTAAATAATTTGGGACCTGTTTTAAAAAACAAATCACAGAGTGCCTATGCAAAGGCATGCCAGTCCTTTCTGTCTTCGCTTATCTGATACTCCTCAAAAATCCGAGTTACCTGATCATGTCATTTCTTCTCTCTGGAATACAAAATCGCTGATATCATCATTGGGACCGTCACCATCAGGAACTGGACTCAGACTCTGTCTTGGGACTAAGTCAACGATTCACCATTTCTTTATGGACTCACCACGATTGCTTAGGCTGTCTCTGAACCTTCTTCCCTTTGCCGCCAATAGAACTATCTCTTGTGAGCTGATGTGGTCATGAACCTTTTCTAGACACCCAGGAGGAAGAGAAGAATAAAGTCTAAAACACTTAAAGTCATCACCCGGCCACAGGACCTGACTCCAGCTGTGTCAGTCATGAATTGTGTCAAAACATCTCTGATTCCAGTCTGCACTCTTCAGATAAGCATGCCATAACTCTTCCTACTTATTATTGATTTGCTCGAGCCCTACCCATTGGCTGCCTGATGGGTTCCAAACAATAAAAAAATGTAAGGAGAATAGAACAGGCACATCGCCTCTCTGCCTAGTAAATTCGATGTCTTTATTCCTGAAATGCGACCTTCAAACTCTACCTTTGACCATTAAGTTCCATTCATTCTGACAAATGAAAAATTATTTCATCATGAAATGTTTCTTGATTCTTCAAATTTAAAAAAAATGAGTACATATTTGAGCTGTTTCTTGCCATAAGTATCACGTGGTTTGCTGTATTTATACAATTCTATTTTTTTAATTAGAGTTTAAGGACTCTAGTGCTATTCCACCCCATATCCTTTTCCATGAGCATCGTAACAATTAAAATACAATTAAGTTGAGTACTTTCCACATGTAGATGCCCAATAAATGTCCCAAAGCCACTAATGAAATGTTCTAAAGGAGGCAGACAACAGTGGAAACTGCCTTACTATTGCCTCCTGGTTCCTGTATTTCTGAGACACCTGTGCTCTCCCTGTCATAGATGGTCTCCACATTTTACTTGTCTACCTAGCTGTTCTAACTGTCCCCTCTTATATATCACATAATCCTCCTATTGCACTCTAAGCATCAAATACAGGGCCTGATTAAATATAGGCAGTCCATAAACCGCTTATCAAAAAGAAGAAGAAGAAGAAGAAGAAGAAGAAGAAGAAGAAGAAGAAGAAGAAGAAGAAGAAGAAGAAGAAGAAGAAGAAGAAGAAGAACANAAGAAGAAGAAGAAGAAGAAGAAGAAGAAGAAGAAGAAGAAGAAGAAGAAGAAGAACAAGAACAAGAAGAACAAGAAGAACAAGAAGAACAAGAAGAACAAGAACAAGAAGAACAAGAAGAACAAGAAGAACAAGAAGAACAAGAACAAGAACAAGAAGAACAAGAAGAACAAGAAAAAGAAAAAGAAAAAGAAAAAGAAAAAGAAAAAGAAAGGATGGATGGATGGATGACTTCCAACCAGAACCTTGAAGTATTCAATGAAAAGCCAAATTTGGCAAAAGGGGCCCATGATTGGATTAGATACCTACCTGCTCACCTCTCTTCTCTGCAGAGACCTGGGCTCCCGCACCTCCTACCCTGAAGTTTGTTTCTTCTTATGCAAAGTTGGAAGACATAGCATGGGGATCCCAGGCAGAAGACTAACATTCAACAGGGCGCCTCACTTCCTCTGGCCCTCACCAGGGTGACACACACAGTCTCATGTCCAGACAGCAGTATTCCGAGCTCCTGGTTCCAGAGACAGTACTGTGAGCCAATGCCCCTCTACCCATGTGCATTGCATGGTGGGATGGGAGATGGTCATTTATGTTTCAGATGGTATAGCTTCTTCAATAGTGAAGTTCCAAGTAAATCATCTTAAAGGCATTCACATCTGTGGAAATATCCAATTTTTTAAAGGCCAACTCTATAAAATGGAATCCGTGTCTTACATTAACAATGAAGTCAAGGATCTTGAGGTGAGAACTCTCATGCTCCCTAGGGGAAAACCTACTACAATTTCTGCAAAATGAACACAGCAATGAAGCAGTCCCTAATGACGTATTACTATATCAGTAGCTCAGTACATCACTCAACTCAACCCATATGGAGGAAGCTTCGCTGGAGACCTAGAACTGGCCCACAGGCAGAGAATGAGAGACCTGGGCATGGTCAGCACTAGATGGCATGTCTATACCACAACCTTCTTCTCAAGGCTCGGGGACCCATGTGGATGGGAAAGAGAGAGAGAGAGAAACGTTTGTCAGAGCCTGAGGTGACAGAGGACTTCAAGGTAACAGAGCTTCCGGACACAGTGGAGCAGATGCACACACAACCTCTTGGCAGTTCTCACAGTGGGCACAAGCCACGCCAGATGACACCACAACATGGAGAAGGTGGTCACAAAGCCCCACCCCTAGCTCAGGAGCTTTGGCATCTGATTGCTGCTGGTAGAGGCAAAGCCCATGTTCCTCAGCAGTCGGTCTGACATGTGGTGTGCTGGTCACGCTCCAAGGCAGGCCTCGTGCCCACCGTCAGTTACCTCATACAAAATAGACTTGATGGGAGGAGGGGAGGGAGAGGGGAGGCAGGGAGAGAGGGTGTGCGTAGATTTGGATGGACAGAGATAGGAAGGTGGAGGGGGATCTGGGAGGAGCTGGGGGACAGGTAAATAGTATCAAAATACATTGTGTGATACCCTCAAAAGACATTAAAACATTTAAAACATTATTTTAAAACTCATACCCTTCATGTCACTCCCTGAGAAGGCCACACCTTTCTCTGAAGGGCCTACTGGGCTGACCATTTTTTCCTGAGCTTTTATTCTGAACCAGCCTTTGAGAATTGACTTGCTGTATATCAATGTTATGTGGGGACAGTGTGACAGGTTTTAAGTCAGAGATGACTTGGATGCAGAAGGTAGGTGACTGAACTGTACCCTACCAGTGCTATTTGCAATGTCCAGGGTCCAACTCTGCCTCAAGTTTTAGGCTTTCTTGAAAAAATCTTCTCATTAAATCACTACCAAAAGCTGTGTTCTAAGAAGGTTCTTGCCAGGTGATTGGCAATAGCAGACCCCCCAAACCAAATGCCCTTTGTAAGGAAACTTCCTGGTCCTCCAGTTCATGTGATTAAGTACATGCAGCCTGATGGACGAGAGGTTAACTGTTCCTTTCTAATAGTGTCTGCTAGAAGCTACTTAAGCAATTCATTCTTAAAGGGGACAGGGAGATGAAAACAAAAACAAAACAAAACACAAAAAACCTAAAATCTCACCCAAATCAATATTAGATAGAAATGTCGGGATTACACTTTTGTCAGTTATTATAGAATGAACTTGGCATGCATAAAATCATGTTGAAAGTCTCACCCCTAATATGACTACATTTGGAGATAAGGGATCCTAAGAGTTACCCCTAATTCAGGAGGGCTAGGGCCCTTATAAAAGGAAATACCAGAATTCCTCCATTGTTGAGCTAAAACTCAACAGCCAAGGCACTGTGAAGGAGAAAGAGCTGCTGCTGCTGCTGCTGCTGCTGCTGCTGCTGCTGCTCGTGCTTCCAGAATGATACAAGCCCATCTCGGCTGGGAAGCGCATGGCAGCGAGCTGCAGAGGTGGCCACCTGAGATGCAAGCTGTGTTCTCACAGCCTCAATGCAACAGTGAAGCCAGCTCTGCACAGGAAGCAGGGGGAGGCTATATACACAGACACAAACACACAGACACACACAGACACAGAAACAGACACACACATACACAGACACACACATACACAGACATACACATACAGACACACACACAGAGACACACACACAGACATACACACAGATACAGACGCACACACAGAAAGACACACACACACACAAACAGGTCTACCTCCCAAAGGTTCGACCATCTGCTAATAGCACTGCCAACTGCAACTGTGACCAAGCATTTGAGTATCTGAGCCTGTTGGGGACAGTCCTCATTCAAATCACACCAGGAGCCACAAAGAACAGACACATGAGGACATAGCAAGAAGATGACCATCTGTAAACCAGGACAAGGACTGAAGTGGCAAGTGCTTTGTGCACTTGTAGCCTCTAGAACCACAGGAGAGCAAACATCTGGTGTTTAACCTCCCCGGCTTCTCCACTTTGTCATGGCAGCCCGGATGGAATGATTTTTCTTTGTTGTTGTTGTTGTTGAGACAGATATCATATAAGCCAGGCTGACTTCAGATTCACTATGCCATCCAGGGTGTCTGTCTTAGCTTGAGTTTCTATTGCTGTGAAGAAACACCATGACCACAGCAACTGTTACAAAGGAAAACATTTACTAGTGGCTGCCTTACAGTTCAGAGGTTCAGTCCATTATCTTCATGGTAGGAAGCATTGCAGTGTACAGGCAGACATGGTGCTGGAGACGGAGCTGGGAGTTCTACATCTGGATAGACAGGAAGCAGCAAGGAGACAGACAGATAGACAGACAGACAGACTGGGTCTGTCTTGAGTATCTGAAACCTCAAAACCCACCCTCCCCAGTGACAACTTCCTCCAACAAAGCCATGCCTACTCCAACAAGGCCACACCTCTAGTAGTGCCACTCCCTATTGACCAAGCATTCAAATCTCTAAGTCTGTGGGGGCCAACCCTATTCAAACCACCACAATGACCTTGAACTTCTTCTGTCTCTACCTTCCAAGCAATGGCAATTTGGTGCGAGCCAACTTACACCGCTTACCAGTGCTGATGAGTGAAACCCAGAGCTTCACACCTGCCAGACCAGCACTCTACCTACCAAGCTACATCCCAGGCCTGCTGCTGTGATGGACGCCCTACGTCCACTTCCTCATTCATAGCTAAGGACCTTTGTCTGGCTTTCTGCCCCACCCGCAAAGAGCCAGGATGATGCCAGGCACAACGGATGGTACAGACATAAATAATAAACCAACCCAACTCCATCTTTGCCCTCAGGGGCTCAAGAATGGGTCTATGACTAAAGCTGACCGGGCAGAAACACAACCTTGGAAATGTGTTTGAAGGTTGATGCCAAGGATAGACGCATGAAGCTAGAACACAGGAAACAGATTTGAATCCTCAAGTTTGTCTCCATGTTGAGGCAACCAATGAAAAGGAGCCAAAAGACATATCCTGGTCTCAGGGCTTTGGGCCTAGGTCAAGTCTAGTACTTGATGATATATTTATGTGAAGCAATAAATCCTCACTGTTGTTAAAACCGGTTGCAACTGCAAGGTGCCAAACTAATAGAGAGGCAAGGCCATAGTTGTCTTATTTCCAGAGAATTACTTCTGCATCCCCGGAGGCCAGAGTAAATAGGTACCATATTCTGGAGTTCGTTTATGAACCCACACTTTATTAGCACTGGGGCTGGCCTGGTCTGCTATGGAAATGGAGATGTGCCGCTCTTCAATGGTGCTGCGTTTTCAATGACTTTGAGTCCTCTGGAGATGGAAGGACGGCCTGTTTTAGCAATTTCCATGGGAATGAATAGACATATACTCCAGCTATTCAAATATTTAACTAGCTCTTTTGTTGTTGTTTTGAATCCCAACAAGCTGCAGCTGCCTGTTTGTGTGTGTTGTGCCTTTAAGGGGCTTGCTGATTCAGTAGGATCTCATGAATGCATTAATTAGAGCCCTCTCATATCCCCAGCCCAGGCCTACGAAGAAATGAGAGTTGGCACCTCCCATGGCTGGGAACGATGTGAGTCTTGAGGGTACTGGGTAAACGAAGGCTCGGAATTGCCTGGCTTTTGATGGGCGGTTTTGTGCAGGCAGCAGCTTGTGTGTGCACAGGCTTGGGCTTGTGTGGCCGCATGATTAATTTATTGGCTATCACTACTGGCAGGCAAATGAAACCCAGGCACCGGATTAAAGTGTGACAGGGGAGACGGGACACTAATCAGCTAGGCACACGAGTTAGATGGAGGAAAGGAGTCAGAGAGAAGAAAATGTTACGGAAGGGTGGAAAATGATTTATCATCTTTAATATAGATCATCTAAGCCCAATCTTCAGACGTGCTGTAGGCCCTCTGTGTTATAAGGACTTTGGCAGTAAACACTTCTTCTTAAGACACTAAGTGAAGGGTGCTTCTGGGGAAATAAAGAATCAAGAAAAATGAACTGACTTCAAAGGAAAATAAAAGTGCTTGAAATTAAATTTCCACTTGCCTCTTTTTAAATGATTTAGAAATACAGCTTTTGCTGGGAGAGATGGCTCTCAACCCATTAGACTTCAGGAAGGCCAATTCTTCAGGCCGTTTTTTGAAGTTATAAGAATATAGGAAAATGCCCTTTCAGATAAGTAAATGCTGTGTCAGGTTTAACTGCTGGCCCTTGAAATCACTCTTCACTAGGAACCCTTGAGCCTTGGAGGCTTATGCCTCTGCGGTTGAACACCAGCAACTTTAGAAGTTAGAAGGATTAAAGTCAGCCATGAAGCTGGGAATTGTATAAAATGAGACATTCTTTCTTCACTTAGTATTTAATCTTCTTGCACAGTTTTCGGTTTTTTGTTTTGTCCAAGAAATTACAAATATCATCTTCAGCAATGCTTCCGTTTCTGCCTAACCCCTCTTCCCAGCCTGTCCGGTGTGGTACATCTCACTACAACCATGTTCTTCAGTGCCTTCTCAGGAATGCAGGTGCTCACAGCAAGTGAGCAAACAGAGAAGAGAGGTCTAAAGCTTAGCCAGCCGTAGGAAACACAGTGAGACAGGAATCAGTGGTCCATTCTATCCCTGCCTTCGTTTTCCCTCTATTAGGGTTCTCTGATTTATGCTGCTCGTGGGAGAAATCCACAGCATGCTTAGTAACATTGAAACTCTCGTGGTTTTGATTGTCAAGTCGATTGCATTTAAAAATGGGTAGGGTTAGTCATTGTCCAGATTATGCCCTGAGACCTCTGACCTAATCAATGGATTCATTCCTTGACAGGTTCCTGACTTGGTAGCATTACTGGGAGGTGGGGCTCAGAGGAGGGCCAACAGACGCATGCCCTCAGGAGTTATATCTTGCTTTGACCCTTCACGGGTCAGGATTCTCCATCTCTGCTTCTCATCCTTCCACACTGACTCCTGCTACCCGCATGCTCTCCCAAGCCCAGGGGCCCTAGTGAGCATGGATGGACCCTCCAACGTAAGACTGAGCCAAATTAAATCCTTTCTCCCCTTAAGATCTTTCTTTGGGTATTTTAATCAATAGTGACTTGAAAGTAAGTGACACAGAGAACTTAATTTTATTCCAAGCTGGCTCACTTCTGCTGTGGCACCAGTCACTGCCCCAGCTAGGTCTCTCCAGGTCCCACTCATTTGCTGCCAGGACCTGTTCTATCTTTGTCCCATTTCCCTGTCCCTGTCCCTGTCCCCCACCCCCCACCCCATCCATTTTCCTTGACACAGCCAGGGGAAAACAAAGGCTCTGAAAAGCCACTGAGACACATCCCCGTTCGTTCGCAGGCGCATGGACCAATGGCTTTACAGCACAGCACAGCCAGACTCAACCAGCTCTGGGCTTATCTTTTCCCCAGTCTCACATCCTAGCAACTGAAGCTGTGATTAGGAGCTCTGTGTTCCCATGAACCTGCCTCTGTGTCTTGTCAAGTCCCCGCCTCTTCCCAGTTTTCTCTCCAGATTCACCTTCAGAAACTGTCCCCTGATCACCTCAGATGGGCATGTTTCTCTTCTCTACTCATAGGGAAACTCTTCGCAGATCTCAGTGTTAACCACCTATCACAACAGCCTGTTCACATCTGTGTCCTCAGCTAGATACTTCACGACAAGCAGCCTCTAGGCACTTGTTGTATCCCTATGCCATTCATGGAAGAGAGTCCCTCTTTCCCGAAACAGCCATGCCCAGGGCTAAAGTCCTGCAGCCTCTACTGGTGCGCCCAAAAGCTGTTCCTTTCAGGTGAGGCTAGGTTACACGGACTCCACCACTAGAGACACCCTCCTGTGAGCTCTAGCTCTCTGCCTTCAAGACTCTCTGGGGGGAGGGCAAGAGGCTCTGAACATAGCACTCTATCATAGCCGTGAAGGCCAAGCAAGGCTAAGGTGATCTGCTAGCCAACCTCCTCAGATCCTGGAAGGAAAGGGCAACACGCACTGTCTTAACTCTACAGGGCACAAACTGAAGCTCACAGAGGCAGAGAATGAGACCACCCAGCTATGTTCACCAGGGTCTGTGCCTCCCCAAAGTCAATTTTTAAAACTGTGGGTTCTAGTGCCCAAGAGCTAAAGCCTCATATCCAGACCAACAACAGTCAGTCAGTCAGTCAGTCAGTCAGTCACTGGGCTGAAGAGCTGCCATGGCTCACAAGACAGACTGTGAGTGAGAACAGGCATCAGGAGGCATTCCAGCCACCACATGGGTTTTCTAGGGACAAATTACTAGTAAAATGCTAAGCAACTCTGCCTGGTGTACTTTTTTTGCCTAGGGGACACAACTTATCTCGCAAAGAAACATCTAAGCATCCAGGTTCCACTTTTTTTTTTTTTTTTTTGGTTTTTCGAGACAGGGTTTCTCTGTGTAGCTCTGGCTGTCCTGGAACTCACTCTGTAGACCAGGCTGGCCTCAAACTCAGAAATCTGCCTGCCTCTGCCTCCTGAGTGCTGGGATTAAAGGCGTGTGCCACCACGCCCGGCCAGGTTCCACTTTTGATGGAATGCTTCTTAGCACATAGCTCTGGATCATGCTGTGACCAACATTCAACCTGGAACACTCACTGTTTAATTCATTCACATATGATATGATATGATGTGATATGATATGATATCTGATATGATATGATATGATATCTGATATGATATGATATGATACGATGTGATGTGATGTGATATGATATGATGTGATGTGATATGATGTGATGTGATATGGAACTCCTTTAAGGACTTGGTGGGGGCAGTTTCCTCTATCCATCAGTGAACCTTACAGAAACTGGTGACATAGCGGTGACCAATCAGTAGCACTGTGGTGAGTGGGGGGTCAGGCTTTGGAGAGAATCAAGGCCAGGGGGACAGGGATGTCTGTGAGATGGGCCCAAGACCTGTAAAGTGCAATGCAGGGTCTGGGAAGTCTTCCCGGGAAAGCGGTGTTGAAACAAACCCCTAAAGGAAACAAAGAGAATATTCTAGAAAGAAGGAACTACAGCTGCAAAGGCTTCTGGGACAGCATATGTACAGGTTGAGCCCCACAGTGTGGAAAAATCTGGAAACAAAACCAAGTCTGGACTTCCTTGGTTGGCAGCTCTGGAGGTGACACAGAACAACTGGGGCTAGACGATTTTTGACGTATTAGATGAAGGGCCGTGTGTGAAGGTTTCAAGGCTGAATGTTCATTGCGGGATGAGTCAGGGTGAAGCCTCATTGGACGGCTCCAGATTCCATAGTCATGCTGAAGGTAGGGTGCTCACTGGATGTCCGAGGAACCATTTTATACCCAAACCTGATGTCTAGACGTGAGGTTCCTGCTGGAAACCAGAGGTAGGCTCACCTAGCCTGGGTGTGGCTTCGGAGTCCTGTGACTAGATAACACACCCCAGAGGGGTCAGCTAGGGAGCACAGGGCTCGGTCATCAAAGGAGCAAGCAAAGAAGATGAAACAGTCTGGAAGTGAAATAAAGGAGAAGTCTAAAAAAGTCAGAGCCGACTCGGTGTTCTCTACAGGCTGAGGAGGGAAGGGCAGAGAATGGCCTTCCCACAGCAATGCCGTGAGCTGGAAACTTGGAGTAGAAGCTGGATTTGGATGAATTTGAGGAAAGAAGGTGGCTGGAGAAGATTGGGAAGAGAACAACATCCCTTTCTGGGAGATGGCTACAGAGGCAAGGCAAGCAAATGGAGGAGGAGCTTGCTCAGCTCAGCGGTTTGTGTTTTTAGACAGGAGAGTACAAATATACATGGGTTTAGCAGTGGATGAGAAACATCCTGTAGAGAGGAAATGTGGTGTTTCAAATGAAAGGTGGGGCCGGGAAATGACCTACAACAGGCAAAGGGGGCAGAACTCAGTGCTCGGGGCGGGACAGAGAGGGAAGGTGGGGCTGTGGGGGAAGGCTACCTGTCCATGTGGTGTAGCATCACTGGTGGGGCACAGGTAGGGAGCCGAGGGTGGGCATGAAGATTTTTGATGTATTTGATGAAGGGCCTTCATCTAGATCCAGATCCTTTTGGATCTCATTTCTACTAGGCCACAATCTCCAATCACAGGCTACGCTGTATGGACTGTGGGGCTCCAAGCCTGGATCAGTGTGCGGGATTGCAGGCAGGAGCAAGGGACGATAAAGCCACTTGAAAGCCAGAGTTCAGATTCGCTCTCGCCTGTGACTGCCAGCACTTTAGGTTTTCCAGAGTGTGTCCTGACTCCTCTGGTGACTCTTCTGTGTGACAAGCCGATGGGAACTTCTCAGGGCTTCGCACACAAAAGTTATCTGGCAAAGACGCCCATTAGCTTGACCACCAAACCACAAATGGACAGCTATGAATAATACAGAGGCCTCCCAACACACTCGGAACGTGTGTTAATTACTGCAGTCAGAAGCAGGGTGAGGTCATTTATTTTTCAAAGGCCTAATAAAATGTTTCTGCTTGTCACCTGAGGTGTTTGTGGATGTCTGAACCCCCTCCTCTCCTGACCTTACCCGAGTCTTAGCAGAAGACATTAGGAGCTGTCTCTTTTGAGTAAACAAGACATTTATTTTACTGTAAAAGCTTTTCCATTTTTTTCTTTTGAGACTGGGTGTCTTACAGACCAAGTTTGCCTACAGCTCTCTCTGTAGCCAAGCGTGGCCTTCAACTTCTGATCCTCCTGCCTCCCACTCCTGAGAAAATAATGAAAAGTTATAAAACGCACTACATGAGAAGAAATGTATATAGATAAGTATATTCAACTTGCCTGTGTTTTTCTTTTACTAAATATGAAACAAAATATTCTTACATAAAATATGCACTTACCCTGGGTAGAAAACTTGAAAATGTAGAAAATAGAAAAAAATAAAATAAAATTAACTATGACCTTATGAACTATAGTCACTAATATTCTAATGTTATGCTTTTTACTATATAAAAATGTTTGGAATTATAATGTGCAGTGACTAATTGCTGAATACAGTTTTCTGTTGTACATGATTTACCTAATATTACATTTTAAGAGTGCTCTTTATTCTTTGTGATTTCAGCATCACGCAGCTCACCACTCTGGATTTACTAAGTATCAGGGATCATAAGTGTTTGTTCCGTGTGATGGTGTTGCAGAGGTAGCTTTACGCCTGACCACTTTCTCATCTCTTTTGTGTGTTTGTTGTTGGTGGTAACCGTTCCTTTCCTGATTTGAGTAAAATGTGAATATATGGGTGAGGTATGTAACACTGTGTTTTTTCCCATATAACCAGGGTATATAATCTTCAGATTCGCTATTGAACCTGGAATTCAGAAACATATATAAGATCAATATTAACTATTAGCATATATGACCACCGTGCCTTTCCCATGGGTAAGCCCCTGTTCTGGTTTTGTCTCCATTGCTACGATAAAGCACTGACTAGAAAGGAAAGGGTTGGTTCGGGTTATAGGACCCAATCACCATCCATCATGGATGACAGGGCAGAACCTAAAGAGGAACCTGGAGGCAGGCACTGAAGTGGAGACCCTGAAGCAGTACTGCTTACTGGCTTACTTCCCATGGCGTGCTCAGCTCAGCCTGCCTTGTTATATACCCAGGACCACCTGCCCAGAGACACACTGCCAATAGTGGGCTGCCCCTCCCACACCAGTTTGCAACTAAGAAAATGACCACCTATGTGCCAATCTAAAGGAGGCAATTCCCAATTGAGGGTCTGTGGGACTGTTAAAGGCAGCCTGGTTTCTGGCTGTGCTAGGTTTAAAATCCCAGTGACCCAGCAGGTGGTCCCAGACACCAGGCTCCTGACAGGAGGCCTCAGCTCTCCACAATTCTGTGGCCGTAAGTCACGTAAGGGCAACACCCCAAGCCCCTCCACAGATAGAGGACATGACCACAGATCACTTAGCCTCAAGACCGATCTCCATTTTAATGAGGCACCTGAAGGTCTGAAGGGCTTAGCCAATTAAGTTCTCCTTCCTAGACACTCCTCCCTGTGAAAGGAACACCCTGAGAAAATGGGGTACAATTCCACTCATCACAACTCTCTGCCATGACAGCAAATGCTTTAAAACCACGGACTGCCTTTTCTCATCAGGAGCTGCCACGCTGGACACCATTTTAACCCACAAGGGTCCTTCTTCCCTGCTGTGTCACATCGACAAGCAAGATGAACCATCACCGCCTCTTCTGTCCATGTTATGTCTTGTTCTGTCCACACAAGTGTAGATCAGGATGTCAAAGGAATGCCTGTGTGTCCTTCTACACACGTGTAGAGCAGGATGTCACCGGAACGCATATGTGTCCTGTCCATGCAAGTGTAGATCATGTCACAGGAATACATGTGTGTTCTCTTCACACAAGTGTAGTTCAAGGGTGCTGCATGAATGCATGTGTGTCCTGTCCACACAAGTGTAGATCATAATGTCGCAGGAATGGCATATGTATCTTCAGATTATAGTGAGAAATTCAGATATCACCATGAAGCACGATGGACACTTTTCATATCATTCACGGCAGCCTTCATTAAACAAAGGAGGAATTCCACTAGTGTTATTCCACCAATTTTTTATAAGAAAAGTTATTTAATTTTATCAACATGTAATTCAATAGAGATAATCAATGTAAGTTTTTTTTGTGCCTCAGTGCTGGATTCTTAGTATGCTGTAGCAGGATGGGGTGCTGGATTCTAGCTCAGACACAGTTCCTGAGCACACCACCCTCGTGAACAAACAGCCCCCAGACAGAGCTGATTATTCTCATGCCTGTGTGAGGCTCTGAGGGCACAGAAAGCCAGCCCTGGGTGGGATCCACACTGTGGTTTTAGAATTACAGTGGAGAGCCTAAGCAGCCGGACCTCAGAGTTGGGCAATGGTTATAACCGCCAAACCACTGGTTTGAGGCACAGCCTCACCTCTGGATGCCCAGAGGTGGCTCTGAGCAGGTCTAGTGAGTTCTCCAGGGAGTTGGATCATCTCTAAAAGACCAGCAGGAGAAAGAGCACCCCCACCCATTCCAAGAGAGGGAGCCTGGCTCTGTAGGACATAAGATAACACTACATTATTCTGGAAAGTCACAACAGTGTGCTCTGGTGTCACCTCAGTTAGAATGCAGGTCCCTTGAGGCCCTACTGCTCACTGCTGTATGCTCACTGTCACTCACAGATTTCAAGTACCTGTGGGCTCCTGGTAATCCCTGCATTAAGTGTAATCCTATCCAAGAGCGCCTCTGACCTCCCTGACCCAGGGTCTCTCGGTTCCCTGTAGGGCCACCTCTTTCAGAAAAACACCAGCATGTGGAATCGTTATCTAATAATCCAAGTCATGAGTGTGGACGGGGCAGATTGTAGCAAGGACCAACCCAGCCTGTTCTTGACTTTCTGAACATCTGGAGGTGATTTTTTTCCAGCCCATATTAGAATCTGAAAAGTAACTGTGCTATTAATAAAATGTTCAAAATGCGTGAGCGCATTTGGACAGTCTTATTTTCACCACCGTAAGGCTCACTCAAGACATTTTTGGCAAAGAATGGACCTATGGCATTTGCTCAAGCAACGTGGAACTCCTCTTTCCCTGGCGATGCTCAGAGGAAGCTGGAGAAGCCTGGGAGGTGGCCCTGAGTCTTGCCCTGCAAGCAGAACCTCCTGATGGTCACCGAGCTGCTTCAGTTTGCCAATTGTTTTGCACATGACCTTAGATCAGGAATTGCTGCCACTGCAGAGAAGATGGGGCAAGTGCCTCAAGCAAGCTCTGCGTGCTGGGGTGAAGGGCTGGCTTACCTGGCTCACAGAGGCTGTATTTTCAAAGTATCTACCCCCCCACCCCCCCACAGGATTGCAGAGTAACTGCCTGTCACCAGGCTCCTCTGGGTCAGCATCACCCTGCTGTGACCTACATGGCTCCCCATAGCAATGACTTACAAATCCACCTGCCTAGTCTTACAACAGTGCCCTTACTGAAGTGAAGGGAGAGGAGGTAGCTTCGACTTTCTGCCAATCCGTTGGACCATCTTTGGATTTCTGTGGGTGGTTGTTGTTATGTCTATTTGAATTTCTCACAGCAGCAGATGTGAGAAAAAAATGGTTGCGGGGTACGGGCACCTGGCAGCCACACCCTCCTTCCATGCAGAGAAACCCTGCATCCAAGAGTTAGCGGTGGCTGCCTGTCAATCAGGAGTAGTTCGACTGGAAGAATGTAGTTGAGTGCACGGTGTCTCTCAGCACCATGTCAGCACATAGGAGCACTGGGAGCATCCTCCCAAATGACGCCCATGATTGTGGGCTGGGTGAAGAAAGGGGCCTTCGACAAGGACAGGCACTCAATAATTAGTGATTATGAATGGTGGCGGCTGCCAACGCTACCTTAAAAAAATAACTACATTATCTGTTTCCATTATATGTTTTAATCCATTGACTAGGTACTTAGTTATTTTTCTTGTGTGGGCATGTGCTTGTGGGCATGTGCACGCCAAGGCACTAGTGTGGAGGTCAAAGGGCAACTTTCAAGCGTCGGTTTTCTCCTTCCTCCATGTGGGCTCTGGGGATTGGACTCAAGGCATCTGTCTTTGCGCCCTCCCCGAGCCTTGAGCAGGCTGAATCAGACCTTGTCTGCTACAGTCAGCTCGCCCACCTAGGGAGGAGTCTTCTGACCTAGGTAAAGTCTATTGTGTGCCACATCTGCAGCTTCCTGTAAGAAGCCACTACCTGATGAGCAGCTAAGCTTGTTTTCCTGACAAGATCCTGGCATACTTGGGGATGGGTTTCCCCCTTTAAAAATCAGACCTAGAATTAAAGTTGAGCCCTGATCAGAGAGCTTTGTCTTGGCTCGCTATTTCTCTCACTGTCCTTCCCATCCATCCCCAGCTTTCGTTTCAGGAGCCCAGGAACCTGTGGCCGCTGGCAGCTACAAGTCTTAGTGGTAAGCACCTTTGGCCTCTGAGCTATCTTGCAAGACCCCAAAATTCTATATGAGAAAGGATATAAGGGTTCACTCAAGCCCTCATATGAAATGCCCTGCATGGAGTTGCAGAGGTCTCTGTGAAGCAGGGGCCTGGGGGGAGGGGTGCGACATCCCTACACCAGTAGAAGGAATGAATCAGCAACCATTGCAGCTCTCTGTGCTCTGGGATGCTGTAACACAGAGGAGGAAGACTGCACACACTGCTTTCAATAGGTTTTTCTCAGCTATAGCAAAACATGAACCAGCTACACACTAAAATGTTCAGTCTTCAGAACGGAATGAGATGCGGATCTTCTGTGCTTTAGCAAAACATTAAGAATCGCAAAACCTTGACAGTTAAGCATTAAGCCAAGTGTCCCCTAAAGGTGGCTGCGGGTACACGCAGCAATGGTGTCCCGTGCAACGTTACACTTGTCTCTCTCACTGCCTGACATGGAGGGGTTTTTTGAGTCTCTGGTATTAGCATGAGAGCAGAGCTAATCACCGAAGCTGGTGAGGATGAAATCTGGGAATGAAAGGCGCCCCTCAGCTCAGAAACAGAAAGTGGCAGACAGCCGGAAGGGTTTGCAGAAGCTCCAGGCTATGTGCTGGCCCTCAGCAAGAGGGCATAAGACTGTTTGCTTCTATTCAGCAGAGGAACAAGAAGATGTGCTATCAACCGGAGCCAGGGCAGATTTCAGGGTCCGGCGAGCCTGGAGACCTGGTAGCAGCTGTATAGTCAGAAGTCTGCTATTTCAAATTCACTTTGTCTTAACTTACTTCATTGATAAGAAAACCATAGCATCTCAGTAGACTATGAATTGCAGGCAAACAATTTATCTAAATATTTTCCAACTATTATGTGAGACATAATTATGCCAAATATGAACATTTCTTAATATGAAATTTAAATTTAGTCATATCTGTTTGCTAAATCCAGAAACCTTACTAAGGGCTCTCGTTTCTCTGGTTTGCAGTGTTCTGTGTGGGAATGCTGGCCTTTCTCAGCTCAGCTGGAACTGTAGGGAGATGGCAGGAGTGTGTGGCAGGCACCAGTGACCACAGGGCGTGCTGTAGCTGCCCACACGGTGGGTGTCCAAGTGAACTGAGCATGTGGATGCCCACACTCTTCCTCGCCTGCCCCTATCCAGTATTTCCCAGTCCTCAGTGCCCTCTGGAGCCACCTGGGAAACTTCTAGAACACTCACACCAGTTGTCCTGCCCACGCCACAAAACTGGGCTGATATATCCGAGGCAGGTGGGAACTTTAAAAGCTCTCCGAATAATAACTGAAAGATTAATGAATCACCTGATTTATCAACAGAAGTTACTATAAAGCCATATGTGTGCATGTGTGTACATATGTATATGTATGTGTATATGCTTTGTGTGTGCACATGTATTTGTGTGTGATGTGTATATATGCTATATGCATGCATGTGTGTGCATGTATGTATGTGTGAATGTGTATGTTTGTGCATGTGTGTATATATGTATATGCATGTGTATATGCTTGTGTGTCTGCATGCTTGTATGCTTGTGTATGTACATGTTTGTGTATTTGTGTGTACATGTGTGTATTTGTGTGTGATGTATGTATGTTATATACATGCATTGTGTGCATGTATATATGTGTGCATGTGTGTGTGTATGCACATGTATGCTAAGTGCATGACATTGAGTAGTTTGAATTTCTGGGCATTTACATTATTATCTACAGTATTCCTTCTTCCCTTCCTTATTTCTCTCTCCTCCCTTTTTACTGTCTTTCTTTTTCTATTTTCTCATGTAGAACATTGAAAGCGCCAGTTTAGTTTTATTCTCCACCATGCCTGTAAACCACTATCAGATGAGATATTTACAGGCTGTCCTGGTGACAACTCCCTACCACTGACATCCTTGCACACTTTGATGTCAACTCCAGGTATGACATTCTTAACACCGTCTCCAGACAATCCTGGTGGCTGCTGCACAGATGGAGGGTTCTCAAACTTTACTTTGCAACAGAATTGTGTGGGAAGCTATAGTTGTGCAAATTCCCAACCCTCAACCCAATAACACCACTCTACCAGGCCCCAGATATGTGCCTGTCACTCAGGATTCTAAGACACCAGGAACATTTCTCAAGGAAGACAGGTGATGCTCACACCTAGCCATGCTTAACCAGAGCCTGAAGATGATGATGGAAT
This sequence comes from Mus pahari, assembly GCF_900095145.1. Taxonomy (NCBI): domain Eukaryota; kingdom Metazoa; phylum Chordata; class Mammalia; order Rodentia; family Muridae; genus Mus; species Mus pahari. The sequence continues at coordinate 61,636,555 of NC_034605.1, read as the reverse complement.
CCACATGCACGCCATGAGGCCACCCAGAGCTATGAATATTGGATGACACCTTACGGCTTGAACAGGAAAACCAAGCACTTGGCCAATTTCCCCGGCATTCTTCTACCATCTTCTCAGATGTGTGGTAGGCCAGTTCAGCGGTGTGTCTGCATCCACTGTTAAGAACTGAGAACCAAACCTAGGGAACCCCAGGTAAAGCCTTCTACTGCTGAGTCGTATGCCCAGCTTAAGCTGGCTTTGACTGGAGGAGCGAAGATCAAACCATACCACGGAACCTGACAGCGGCAACAAGGAGAAATGACGCTCCCTTCTACGTCTGGAGCTGCTGGCCTCAAGTAACATTTGAGGCTTTCGACCTTGGCTAACAGTAGTGTGGTATCTGCCGAGATCAGTGAGGTTACCGTGTGCAGAGCACACATAGGAATAGCGCTTTGCCATGAGCCCACAGCTGGGCCTCACCAACTTCTGTGCAGCCACCTCCTGGTGCTTCCCCCAAGTTACCGCTCAACTTAATTCTTACACATTTTATTCATCCCGAGTCCAGCACAAGCATCAGCTTCTCCGAGAACCTGTCTCTTGATCACCATAGCAAGAATCTTTGTTCATGTCTCCCACCTGGGCTTCTTAGACATCAGCAATGAGAGCCATCCTACCCTGAATCATACTATCCCTCTTGTGAGAGCACCTGTGTGGATGTATACATGCTCAGGCTGCTCCCACACATGCTTCCCTGACCCTCCTAATGTCCACCTTCATTTTGTGGGCACCGGATGCTTGCCTACTCATTCCCTTCAGATGTTAACATAGCACGCCAAGGCTTCATATTGCATACCAGTGAGAATCACTCTTTCAGGTCAGAGAGACTGAAGTCACAGGAGGACACAAGAACCTCGGGATTCTCTGGATGGCATTTTCTGAAACTTAATTCATCTTTCTGTTCTTAAAATAACTGTTTTCTAGAAACCACGATGTCAGGCAAAAGCTTTGGCTCTTACATGTCGGTCTTACTTTCATGTGGGGACCTGAGGCTCTCGGAAGAATTCATGTAATGCTTGCCTATGCTGATGACACGTTCCCTCTGCCATCCACCAAGCCTAGGCCCTCAAGTCTCTTCCTTTATAATATCAGGACCCTGCTCCCAAAAACATTACATCTTGGAGCCCAGGCATCTACGTGAGCTCCGGTGTGACACTAGCTTGGAGCCACTAAGATTGGCAGCACTGGCTAGGCTTGGCTTCCTTTCTTACATCACAGGGGTGACAGTGTCAACATCACAGAGGTGACAGTGTCTACCTCACAGGGCCTCTGTAAGAAACTATCCTGTGCAGAGCACCTCAGGTGCAGCCTGCTGTGAGGTAAATGCTCCTCTCAAGCAACCTCCACCATGCCACACCCAGGCAGAAGAGACACACTGGTCTGCCACAATCAGGAATGAACCCATAGACACAGATACACACAGAGATATATACACAGACATACATAGTCACAGATACACACAGAGATATACACAGACATACATAGTCACAGATACACACAGAGATATACACAGACATACATAGTCACAGATACACACAGAGATATACACAGAGATGCACAGAGATACAGATACACATAGAGAAACACACACAGACACATCCAGAGACACACAGAGAAATAGACAAACACAGACAAACTAAGATGTACATAGACACAAACACACACAGATCCTCACAGACACATACACGCATATACATACATGCAGGCACAGGCACAGGTACATATGTCATGCAGACACACACATACACACACAGAGACCCTCATAGACACAGAGATACACACATACACTCTCAGGCACAGACATACATAAGCAGACACACAAATACACACATACACAAACACAGACACACACAGATCCTCACAGACGCATACATGCATATACATATATGCAGGCACAGACACAGATACATATGTCATGCACACACACACACACACACACACACACACACACAGAGACCCTCACAGATACACACATACACAAACACAGACCTGTACAGATCCACACACATTACACATATATAGACTCAGACACAGACTAACACAGGTACACACACACACACACACACACACACACACACACAACTGTCTACAAAACAGCATGTAATTATTAAAGACATGGATTGAGAGCTGCAACAATGTGGTGGGTCCCGAATTAGCTACTCTTGGACTCCTCTGGACTGACAGTAAGTTGACACAGACACACACAGGTACATACACACACACACACACACACACATACACACACAACTGTCTACAAAACAGCATGTAACTATTAACGACATGGATTGAGAGCTGCAACATTGTGGTGGGTCCCAAATTAGCTACTCTTGGGCTCCTCTGGACTGACAGTAAGTTGGTCAGGGTTTCTGGGAAGGGAATGGATAATATGTTACAAAGGTCTTAAAATATTAAAACCTCATGACCTAGAAATGTTCTCTCTAGAAATCAATCCCAAGGGAAACAAGCCAACAACGTAGATAAGGAGTTATGCACAAAAATGTCCATTAAGGTGTTACCTTTAATCATGAGATCTGATTTATGCACAAAAATGTCCATTAAGGTGTTACCTTTAATCATGAAATCCAAAGATGATTAAATACATTACAGTTTATTTACAGAATAAAATATTGTTAAACATGGATATATTTATTTATTTGCAAGAAGTGCTAACTCTATAAGGAACTCCTTAGGGACATTTTTTTGATACTTGGAGATAAAATGTCTATATGAAATATTATTTCAAGCATGTATCAACTGTAGGCAAAGGGAAGTATTGGAGAAATAAGTACAGATGCTTCTGTGATGGCGAAGTCAGTCAGAGGAGATTTTACTCCTTTGTAATGACAGGGTCATAGGAGATTTTGCTCATTCCTGTCAATTTATACGTTTTTAAAAACACAGTAAAAGCATTATTTTCACAATTTCTGGAAGCAGCAACTTCAGAATCTGAGAATCAGAATTAACTACGATTGAAAGCTGTTTCCCTTCATGAACTTCTGAGGAAAGGTTATATGAGCTTACTCCCACCTGACATGGGGAATGGGCAGGTTTTCTCAATGATCTGTCTCAAAACATATTTCTTTTCTCTTCCACTCAGAGCAGCTCAAAGACAGATGCAAATCACACATATACACACTCACACTGAGCATGTGTATAAACACACACTTTTACACAGTCATACACACTTGTGCAACATACATACACTATCACACACACATTCATACATTGTCACACATAATACTCTCACACATACTTTACAATGCATGCATGCACACATATGCACAATACTCACACACATAGTTGCACGTATGCATATATACACGTTCACACAACACATGCATACAAACACACACTCACTTTCAAACACACTCTATTATGCATACTTACACACACACATGCACATATCAAGGCACACATAGATATCCAAGTATACATACACACAGGCACACACACAAGACTCTCACATATACTTGCATACATCATGCACACACACTCTCACACACTTGTATATACATTTTCATATACTCACACTCATGTCTGTGCATACACACACACACACACAGAGGGAGAGAGAGAGAGAGAGAGAGAGAGAGAGGGAGAGAGGGAGAGAGAGAGAGAGAGAGAGCGCTAAAAACCATGACGAGAAGACTGTCAGGAGGAGCTCCACTTGGTGACAGGTCCTGAGTGCTACTCTGAGAAGTGTCCCTCTCATACCTATCAGGGTTTTTGAAGCTCAAATGCTTGTGAAGGCTCAGTAGAGCTCCGCCCAGCTTAGCATGGGATAAATGTGCAGAACACTAGAAGTTTGGGCAGCTGAACACAATGTGTGAAGGTGACCAAGCATGGAAGGAATTCTAAGTGAAGCCACCACCTCAGGTACATGACAAGCAACATGAGGAAATGTGTGTGTGTGTGTGTGTGTGTGTGTGTGTGTACAGAGCATGGCCGATTGCTGGAGAAACCACGAGGTTTCCACATTCTCTGAAACCTTACAGACAGAACTACTCATCTTGCTAGGATTCGAGCGTCCACTGCAGGGCACTACAGATGGTCCTCACCTGCCCCATTCCGGAGGACTGAAGCTTTGCCTGTGGGGTGAGGTATGCTTGTGTGTTGTCTTCACGTATGTGCCCACGAGTTTCTGCCCATGTGCACTTGTGTACAGGTCAAAGGTAGATGTTGGGCATCTTTTGCTACAGCTATCTACTTCATTTCTTGAGCCCCTTGCTGAACCCAGAATTTGCTGATATCATTAGAATGGTTGGACACCCCACCCCACCTCCTCCCCGACCCCCGAAGAGCCTGCCTCTCCCTGCCCCCCCCATTGCTTCTGTCATAGGCACACATCACTAAGCCCAGCCTCTAACGTGTGTGCTAGCTTGTGCAGCAAGCACATTACCTCCTGAGCCGTCCCAGCCTGCCCCAGATGTTTTAAAAGGCACATTCCTAAGAATTATCGTCCTCTGCCCCACCACTGACAGAGGAGAAGCAAAACACTGTCAAATCTAGTGAGGGGCAAAGACCCTTGCTATCTCTTGTGGAAAGTCAGGAGCCATTCAGGAGTCTCCAGACAAAAGAAAAATATGGGGTTTAGTAAAGAGTAGTAAGCGATCCAATCCATCAAACACAAAATGTAAGTTCCATAAATCTCCGTGCGGTCCCAAAAGGCGTCCGGTAGACCCGCCATCTATCTTGAATGTCAAGGAAGAGCGCATGGGACCGAGACATGTGCCGTGACTGCTTCCTCTCACACGTAGTCTGATGGCCCACGGCGATCCTGCCTGTACAGGAGTGGCCATTGCCTCCTGTGAGGCCAACAGGAAGGACCTTATCAAGTCAGAACCTGAGAAGGCCTGGACAATGAAATAACTGGCTGTTTCACTTAGCGAAACAAAGCTACTCTAAATTGCAGGCTCCCTAAAGGCAAAAATACTCTTGGAAACCCAAAGCAGGAACCCAACTTTAAATGTGCTTTGTTTAAACTCATTTTTTAAAAAACAAACAAACAAACAAACAAAACAAAACTCTTCACAGGGTCTGCTGGCATTTGAAACCAGAACAGTTTACATAGAAATACAGATATTAATTTTTACTTCTCTTTAAAAAGAAAAAGACAACCCTGTTTATCACCAAATCCCCCTCTAAGCCCCATGTTAGACGTTAGACGGGGTTCTCTGCCTTGCCCCTTCAGCAGTAGTAACCGAAGCGCCTTCCCCCACGCTCTAGCTCAGGATTGACAGGTGACTCGGTGGGAGGCTTGCGGGCCTTTGCCTTCTGCCTATGAGCTGGACTTTCTTTTATGGTTAAAACAAACAAGTGAGATTGTTTGGTTTCATTTAATTTTTTTAAAAAAAAAAAAATAATATTCAACTGCACTCGGGAGATTACTTTTTTTGGTATTAATGGCTCCATTTGCGTTCTTTTAGGAACAGATAAAAAGGTTCATCTATAGGTAAGCTGAAAGGTAAGAGGTTCATCTGCAGCCCGGCTCTCCCTGAAGACAGGCAGAATTAGAGAGAAGCAGCGTATTTATGGAAATTCGAAATTTTCCCTGTCATGAGAATAAATCCAAAAAGATAAATTTTTAGCTTCCACATAAAATGAAGTTATAGTTCTTTGACAAATGATATTCTTTGTTGTCATGACAACGGAGCCTGTTAGAGGTGTGCATCTAGAAGCCTGCCCATAAATCAGATGTTTTAGGAAGGGGCTAAAGCAAACATTTCTAGACTGGTCCCCAGATATAGTGCCAAAAATGTAATTATAGACATTTGTATCACTCTACCGTATAGCGTGGCAGCTCCAATTTCACAAAATGTTAATTAAAAAATCCATTAAATCTATGCCCCTTGGAGAGAAATTAATATCACACCTAAGGTTGGAAGTCAACGCAGCTCAGTGACTGTGAAAATTGGGTCGGCGGAGTCAGAAAACTGTGCTGATCTCTAGTAGTGTTGGATGAGGGTTGATTAGATCCTGACTCCCCAGAGAAGAAAGGCTGGGGAATCTCATGATGCTTAGAGTTCAGATAACATGGAGAAGTAATCAAAGCTTTGAGAGCTGGAGTTGGAGAAGAAAGGCTGAAGTTAGCACATCCGAGCCCAGAAAGAAACCATCTGCAGCTTCCAACAAGGTCAGGAAAGATAGGAATTAGCTTAAAGCTCAGAGGTTAGGGAAATGTTTTCTGAAGCCCAAGGTTGTACATGGTACTCCACCCCTAGGGGCAACTCTCCTCAGGCCTGTAACTTTCTTTTCCAAATGTGAGTTGTCCGCCAACATTTGAAAGGTCACATTCCACACAGAATCCGATGGCTTCTCTTTGGGAAGCAGGTGAGAAGCAATCCCCTGGATGCCAGACAAACTGGAGCTGGAACTGAGGTCTAAACAATGCAGCTCCATGCAGACAGGAGTGTTGTTCACACCTGTGAGCCCAGGACTCAGTCAGGGCTTGAAGAAGAAGCTGGGCACATGGCAGGATGGATGGATGAAGGGATGGATGAAGGGGGAAGGGCCATCCCTGCTGGAGGGCTGCCCAATTGGCTCTGCCACCTGCCTGCTCTCAGTAGCCACTCTTTCCATGGCTTTCTGCTGTGAGGCAGGCCATGTACATTGCCTCTTGGTGTGAATTTCCACAGAATCTGCTCTGATGGCCACATGTGTAGACCATTGAAGAGAGCAGCATCTCTCACATCCTTTAAAGACTGTTACATTCAGTCCTCCAAACTGGAGCTCCTCTAAAGTGTGTCCTCATCACACGTGCCAGAGGTGCGATGTTGTATAGAATAATCTCCCAAGGCCCCTGTGGTGCCTGGGAAGACACAGATGCTTCGGGTCTTATGGACTCCACCATGTTTAGACACTCATGTGGTGTGTGTTGATAGTGGTCGCCAGAAAGACGCTTCCAACCTTTATCCATGGAATCTGTCCCGGCAGTCTACTTGGAAGAAAGTTGCTCTAAAACTGTCCCTAAGCCCAATGACAAATTATTCCTAAAAGAGGAGATGACACAGAGTCCCCAAGAGGATGACATGGGAACAGAGCAAAAGAATACAGTGTTGTGTCAATAAGCCAGGGAATGCCAACAATTGCCAGCCGTGACCAGAAGCCCAGGGACCCCCTAGATCTTAGAAGAAGCCAACATCACCAAGACCTCAATTTCAGCTTCTGATCTCCACAATGGAGAAAGAAGTTTCTAATGAGTATCACCAAGATTGTGCTAAGAAACTAACCCGAGACCATGTGTGACTAGGACCCTGGAGAACCAATCTGAATGTACTGCTACTCAAGTCAGAAAAGTTCTCCCCAAAATGAAGTCAGAAAAGTTCTCCCCAAAATGTAGTTGGATTGCTCTTTAAGCAGATTTGGTTTCACCTGAGTTCTTAAAACTTGCCGTTCCTGTGACCCCTTGGCTGAGAACGTTCTCATTTTCTACTCAAGTCTTTCTGACTGAGGCCCCACAGCCTCAGCCACAGACGCTCCCATATCCCAACCAAAGTGATCCAGTAGAGGGGTCACCTAGGCTTCATTTCCTTCATTTGAACCCACACACTAGGATAGTAAGGAGCAAGATGTGCTTATGAGCCATTGGACTGACTGAAGATGCAGAGGGCCTGGCCTTTGGTGGCCAAGTGATCAGGAGTGCATGGTGCTAGTCCAGTAGAGAGAAGATGGTTCCGTTCTATGTATGGAGCTCTGTGGCAGCTCCCTAGAGACAGTTACATGTTATATACTGCTAGGTGGCTCACTAGACTAATGCCTATTTAATTCTCCAAGTTCCCCAACACCATAGATATTTGCCATCTCTTTTTATGGAAAAGAAATCCTAGACGTGGCATATCAGGGCCCATGGTCAGAGGTTTTCTATGACCGAATGGCAGGGCTCTGACTGGGGGAGAGAGGGTGGAGACAGGAAGAGTGGAGCCTGCCTGGCTGTTCAGCACTGGAAACTGAAACAGTGGAGCTGTTGGGACTGTGTGGGGACTTAAACACTAAGAGATGGAGAGATGGCTCAGCAGTTGGGACCAGTGGTTGCTCCTTCAGAGGACCTGGGTTCAGTTCCCAGAACCCACACAGTGAGTGACTCACAACCATTTGTAACTTTTAGGGGGATCTGATGCCTTCTTCTGACACCTGCAGACACCAGAAACTCACAGGGTGCACTGACGCACAGGCACACAAAGTGCTCATAGACATAAATAGGCCAATCTGTTAAAAACCAGTATCAATCAATGTACTCGGAGTGGATCTAGTTACACCTGCAAATCTCTGCACCGAGGACACCTGAATGCTCCGGTCTGCACTCAGCTCTACATTTTAGGAAATCACCGTGGGCTCAGAGAATGGACACGTGGAAAGAAAGGGGGCCAGAAGAGGAGTTTCACTCCCAAATGCAGGCGTCATGGTGAAAACGGAGGGATTTGGGAGTGAGGAAAGTGGGAGAGGTTCGAAGGACACCAGAAAGGAAACTTTGGCTAGAGTAGAAGGAGAGTAGCCATCCCGGCTAACCCGATGTTCGGTTGGCAGCCAACGGTGCATCTCCTGTCTTCTCTCCTGACCTGGGGTGGACTTTCTCTCAGGGAAGTTGGTTGGCAGCTACAAGGTCGAACTCTCATTTACATCCTGAAGATGTTTAAGCTCAGAAGCCGCTAGCATGCCGGGGACACTCAGTGTGGAGATTCAGAGTCTCCATTGCCAGATGACCTCGCCTCACAAGTTCGGAACTGGGGTACACGGCACAGGGAAACAGTGCTTGAATCATAGATTTGACATTCCAAACTCATAGAAAAGCAGCCAAAACTGGGAGTTATCACAAGCTTTCCTGAGAGTCTATACAGGGCTGTCTGGAATGCTAATGGCCCAATGGACTCTCTTACCACCCCCCAAGGCTCCCCCCCCCGCCTCCCTTCAGTATCCAGGGTGCTCTCTCTTCACACTCTCCTAAATGCAGAGGGTGAAAGTCTGAGGCCAACATACTAATAATCAGGTCCAGAATGATCTGATACTGTATATTTGTCTTATTAAAAAGCTGATCATTCAGTTGGTGGGGTGCTTGCTCAAAACCCTAGGTTCCATCACTAGCAGTGCATAATCAAGCACTGGGAGGTAGAGGCAGAAGGTTTAGAAGTTCAAGGTTACCCCCAGGTGCATGGCATACTGGAGGCCAGTCTGGGCTACATGAGATCCTTGAAGAAGGAGGAGGAAGAGGAAGGGAGGAAAAGGAGGAGGAGGGGGGGGAGAGGGAGAATTATAAGA